>NW_026783628.1:1500000-1710210 GCF_949774975.1 Lagenorhynchus albirostris | reverse complement strand
TAACCCTGACCATTCCCCGAAGCCTGACCGTCAGCCGTCCCTAATCCTAACCGTAGGCTCACACTAACCCGTGCCCTCACACGCACGCTCCCCCTAAAGCGTTGTCGGACCTCACCTGACCCTAAACCGTCCCCGTCCCCTAACCCTAACCATAGCCCGAACCCTAACCCTGACCATTCCCCGAAGCCTGACCGTCAGCCGTCCCCTAAATCCTAACCCGTAGGCTCACACTAACCCGTGCCCTCACACGCACGCTCCCCCTAAAGCGTTGTCGGACCCTCACCTGGACCCTAAACCGTCCCACGTCCCCTAACACTAACCCTAGCCCGAACCCTAACCCTAACCCTTCCCCGAAGCCTGACCCTCACCCGTCCCCTAATCCTAACCCCTAGGCTCACACTAACCCGCGCCCTCACACGCTACGCTCCCCCTAAAGCATTGTCCGAACCCTCACCTGGACCCTAAACCGTCCCCGTCCCCTAACCCTAACCCTAGCCCGAACCCTAACCCTGACTCTTCTCCGAAGCCTGACCCTCATTCGTCCCCTAATCCTAACCCCTAGGCTCACACTAACCCGCGCCCTCACACGCACGCTCCCCCTAAAGCGTTGTCGGACCCTCACCTGGACCTAAACCGTCCGTCCCTAACCCTAACCCTAGCCCGAACCCTAACCCTGACCATTCCCCGAAGCCTGACCGTCAGCCGTCCCTAATCCTAACCCGTAGGCTCACACTAACCCGTGCCCTCACACGCACGCTCCCCCTAAAGCGTTGTCGGACCCTCACCTGGACCCTAAACCGTCCCCGTCCCCTAACCCTAACCATAGCCCGAACCCTAACCCTGACCATTCCCCGAAGCCTGACCGTCAGCCGTCCCCTAATCCTAACCCGTAGGCTCACACTAACCCGTGCCCTCACACGCACGCTCCCCCTAAAGTGTTGTCGGACCGTCACCTGGACCCTAAACTGTCCACGTCCCCTAACACTAACCCTAGCCCGAACCCTAACCCTAACCCTTCCCCGAAAGCTGACCCTCACCCGTCCCCTAATCCTAACCCGTAGGCTCACACTAACCCGCGCCCTCACATGCACGCTCCCCCTAAAGCGTTGTCGGACCCTCACCTTGACCCTAAACCGTCCCCGTCCCCTAACCCTAACTCTAGCCCGAACCCTAACCCTAACCCTTCCCCGAAGCCTGACCCTCACCCGTCCCATAATCCTAACACGTACGCTCACACTAAACCGCGCCCTCACACGCACGCTCCCCCTAAAGCGTTGTCGGACCTCACCTGGACCCTAACCGTCCCCGTCCCCTAACCCTAACCCTAGCCTGAACCCTAACCCTAAACCTTCCCCGAAGCCTGACCCTCACCCGTCCCCTAATCCTAACCCGTAGGCTCACACTAACCCGCGCCCACACAAGGAACGCTCCCCCTAAGGCATTGTCGGACCCTCACCTGGACCCTAAACCGTCCCCGTCCCCTAACCCTAACGCTAGCCCGAACCCTAACCCTAACCCTTTCCCGAAGCCTGACCCTCACCCGTCCCCTAATCCTAAAACGTAGGATCACACTAACCCGCGCCCTCACACGCACGCTCCCCCTAAAGCGTTGTCGGACCCTCACCTGGACCCTAAACCGTCCCCGTCCCCTAACCCTAACCCTAGCCCGAACCCTAACCCTAACCCTTCCCCGAAGCCTGACACTCACTCGTCCCCTAATCCTAACCCGTACGCTCACACTAACCCGCGCCCTCACACGCACGCTCCCCCTAAAGCGTTGTCGGACCCTCACCTGGACCCTAAACCGTCCCCGTCCCCTAACCCTAACCCTAGCCCGAACCCTAACCCTAACCCTTCCCCGAAGCCTGACCCTCACCCGTCCCCTAATCCTAACCCGTAGGCTCACACTAACCCGCGCCCTCACACGCACGCTCCCCCTAAAGCGTTGTCGGACCCTCACCTGGACCCTAAACCGTCCCCATCCCCTAACCCTAACCCTAGCCCGAACCCTAACCCTAAGACTTCCAGGAAGCCTGACCCTCACCCGTCCCCTAATCCTAACCCGTACGCTCACACTAACCCGCGCCCTCACACGCGCGCTCCCCCTAAAGCGTTGTCGGACCCTCACCTGGACCCTAAACCGTCCCCTAACCCTAACCCTAACCCTAGCCCGAACCCTAACCCTAACCCTTCCCGGAAGCCTGACCCTCACCCGTCCCCTAATCCTAACCCGTACGCTCACACTAACCCGCGCCCTCACACGCACGCTCCCCCTAAAGCGTTGTCGGACCCTCACCTGGACCCTAAACCGTCCCCGTCCCCTAACCCTAACCCTAGCCTGAACCCTAACCCTAAAACTTCCCCGAAGCCTGACCCTCACCCGTCACCTAATCCCAACCCGTAGGCTCACACTAACCCGCGCCCTCACACGCACGCTCCCCCTAAAGCGTTGTCGGACCCTCACCTGGACCCTAAACCGTCCCCGTCCCCTAACCCTAACCCTAGCCTGAACCCTAACCCTGACCCTTTCCCGAAGCCTGACCCTCACCCGTCCCCTAATCATAACCCGTAGGCTCACACTAACCCGCGCCCTCACACGCACGCTCCCCCTAAAGCGTTGTCGGACCCTCACCTGGACCCTAAACCGTCCCCGTCCCCTAACCCTAACCCTAGCCCGAACCCTAACCCTAACCCTTCCCCGAAGCCTGACCCTCACCCGTCCCCTAATCGTAACCCGTACGCTCACACTAACCCGCGCCCTCACACGCACGCTCCCCCTAAAGCGTTGTCGGACCCTCACCTGGACCCTAAACCGTCCCCGTCCCCTAACACTAACCCTAGCCCGAACCCTAAACCTAACACTTCCCCGAAGCCTGACCCTCACCCGTCCCCTAATCCTAACCCGTAGGCTCACACTAACCCGCGCCTCACACGCACGCTCCCCCTAAAGCGTTGTCGGACCCTCACCTGGACCCTAAACCGTCCCCGTCCCCTAACCCTAACCCTAGCCCGAACACTAACCCTGACTCTTCTCCGAAGCCTGACCCTCATTCGTCCCCTAATCCTAACCCCTAGGCTCACACTAACCCACGCCCTCACACGCACGCTCCCCCTAAAGCGTTGTCGGACCCTCACCTGGACCCTAAACCGTCCCCGTCCCCTAACCCTAACCCTAGCCCGAACCCTAACCCTAACCCTTCCCCGAAGCCTGACCCTCACCCATCCCCTAATCCTAACCCGTAGGCTCACACTAACCCGCGTCCTCACACGCACGCTCCCCCTAAAGCGTTGTCGGACCCTCACCTGGACCCTAAACCGTCCCCGTCCCCTACCCTAACCCTAGCCCGAACCCTAACCCTAAACCTTCCCCGAAGCCTGACCCTCACCAGTCCCCTAATCCTAATCCGTAGGCTCACACTAACCCGCGCCCTCACACGCACGCTCCCCCTAAAGCGTTGTCGGACCCTCACCTGGACCCTAAACCGTCCCCGTCCCCTAACCCTAACCCTAGCCCGAACCCTAACCCTAACCCTTCCCCGAAGCCTGACCCTCACCCGTCCCCTAATCCTAACCCATAGGCTCACACTAACCCGCGCCCTCACACGCACGCTCCCCCTAAAGCGTTGTCGGACCCTCACCTGGACCCTAAACCGTCCCCGTCCCCTAACCCTAACCCTAGCCTGAACCCTAACCCTAAACCTTCCCCGAAGCCTGACCCTCACCCGTCCCCTAATCCTAACCCGTTGGCTCACACTAACCCGCGCCCTCACACGCACGCTCCCCCTAAAGCGTTGTCGGACCCTCACCTGGACCCTAAACCGTCCCCGTGCCCTAACCCTAACCCTAGCCCGAACCCTAACCCTGACCCTTTCCCGAAGCCTGACCCTCACCCGTCCCCTAATCCTAACCCGTACGCTCACACTAACCCGCGCCCTCACACGCACGCTCCCCCTACAGCGTTGTCGGACCCTCACCCCACCCTAAACCGTCCCCGTGCCCTAACACTAACCCTAGCCCGAACCCTAAACCTAATCCTTCCCCGAAGCCTGACCCTCACCCGTCCCGTAATCCTAACCCGTAGGCTCACACTATCCCACGCCCTCACACGCACGCTCCCCCTAAAGCGTTGTCGGACCCTCACCTGGACCCTAAACCGTCCCCGTCCCCTAACCCTAACCCTAGCCCGAAACCTAACCCTAACCCTTCCCCGAAGCCTGACCCTCACCCGTCCCCTAATCCTAACCCGTACGCTCACACTAACCCGCGCCCTCACACGCGCGCTCCCACTAAAGCGTTGTCGGACCCTCACCTGGACCCTAAACCGTCCCCGTCCCCTAACCCTAACCCTAGCCCGAACCCTAACCCTGACCCTTCCCTGAAGCCTGACCGTCACCCGTCCCCTAATCCTAACCCGTAGGCTGACACTAACCCGCGCCCTCACACGCACGCTCCCCCTAAAGCGTTGTCGGACCCTCACCTGGACCCTAAACCGTCCCCGTCCCCTAACACTAACCCTAGCCCGAACCCTAACCCTAACACTTCCCCGAAGCCTGACCCTCACCCGTCCCCTAATCCTAACCCGTAGGCTCACACTAACCCGCGCCCTCACACGCACGCTCCCCCTAAGCATTGTCGGACCCTCACCTGGACCCTAAACCGTCCCCGTCCCCTAACCCTAACCCTAGCCCGAACACTAACCCTGACTCTTCTCCGAAGCCTGACCCTCATTCATCCCCTAATCCTAACCCCTAGGCTCACACTAACCCACGCCCTCACACGCACGCTCCCCCTAAAGCGTTGTCGGACCCTCACCTGGACCCTAAACCGTCCCCGTCCCCTAACCCTAACCCTAGCCCGAACCCTAACCCTAACCCTTCCCCGAAGCCTGACCGTCACCCGTCCCCTAATCCTAACCCGTAGGCTCACACTAACCCGCGCCATCACACGCACGCTCCCCCTAAAGCGTTGTCGGACCCTCACCTGGACCCTAAACCGTCCCCGTCCCCTAACCCTAACCCTAGCCCGAACCCTAACCCTAACCCTTCCCCGAAGCCTGACCCTCACTCGTCCCGTAATCCTAACCCGTACGCTCACACTAACCCGCGCCCTCACACGCACGCTCCCCCTAAAGCGTTGTCGGACCCTCACCTGGACCCTAAACTGTCCCGTCCCCTAACCCTAACCCTAGCCCGAACCCTAACCCTAACCCTTCCCCGAAGCCTGACCCTCACCCATCCCCTAATCCTAACCCGTAGGCTCACACTAACCCGCGCCCTCACACGCACGCTCCCCCTAAAGCATTGTCGAACCCTCACCTGGACCCTAAACCGTCCCCGTCCCCTAACCCTAACCCTAGCCCGAACCCTAACCCTGACTCTTCTCCGAAGCCTGACCCTCATTCGTCCCCTAATCCTAACCCCTAGGCTCACACTAACCCGCGCCCTCACACTCACGCTCCCCCTAAAGCGTTGTCGGACCCTCACCTGGACCCTAAACCGTCCCCGTCCCCTAACCCTAACCCTAGCCCGAACCCTAACCCTGACCATTCCCCGAAGCCTGACCGTCAGCCGTCCCCTAATCCTAACCCGTAGGCTCACACTAACCCGTGCCCTCACACGCACGCTCCCCCTAAAGCGTTGTCGGACCCTCACCTGGACCCTAAACCGTCCCCGTCCCCTAACCCTAACCATAGCCCGAACCCTAACCCTGACCATTCCCCGAAGCCTGACCGTCAGCCGTCCCCTAATCCTAACCCGTAGGCTCACACTAACCCGCGCCCTCACACGCACGCTCCCCCTAAAGCATTGTCGAACCCTCACCTGGACCCTAAACCGTCCACGTCCCCTAACACTAACCCTAGCCCGAACCCTAACCCTAACCCTTCCCCGAAGCCTGACCCTCACCCGTCCCCTAATCCTAACCCCTAGGCTCACACTAACCCGCGCCCTCACACGCACGCTCCCCCTAAAGCATTGTCGAACCCTCACCTGGACCCTAAACCGTCCCCGTCCCCTAACCCTAACCCTAGCCCGAACCCTAACCCTGACTCTTCTCCGAAGCCTGACCCTCATTCGTCCCCTAATCCTAACCCCTAGGCTCACACTAACCCGCGCCCTCACACGCACGCTCCCCCTAAAGCGTTGTCGGACCCTCACCTGGACCCTAAACCGTCCCCGTCCCCTAACCCTAACCCTAGCCCGAACCCTAACCCTGACCATTCCCCGAAGCCTGACCGTCAGCCGTCCCCTAATCCTAACCCGTAGGCTCACACTAACCCGTGCCCTCACACGCACGCTCCCCCTAAAGTGTTGTCGGACCGTCACCTGGACCCTAAACCGTCCACGTCCCCTAACACTAACCCTAGCCCGAACCCTAACCCTAACCCTTCCCCGAAGCCTGACCCTCACCCGTCCCCTAATCCTAACCCGTAGGCTCACACTAACCCGCGCCCTCACATGCACGCTCCCCCTAAAGCGTTGTCGGACCCTCACCTTGACCCTAAACCGTCCCCGTCCCCTAACCCTAACTCTAGCCCGAACCCTAACCCTAACCCTTCCCCGAAGCCTGACCCTCACCCGTCCCATAATCCTAACACGTACGCTCACACTAAACCGCGCCCTCACACGCACGCTCCCCCTAAAGCGTTGTCGGACCCTCACCTGGACCCTAAACCGTCCCCGTCCCCTAACCCTAACCCTAGCCTGAACCCTAACCCTAAACCTTCCCCGAAGCCTGACCCTCACCCGTCCCCTAATCCTAACCCGTAGGCTCACACTAACCCGCGCCCACACAAGAACGCTCCCCCTAAGGCATTGTCGGACCCTCACCTGGACCCTAAACCGTCCCCGTCCCCTAACCCTAACGCTAGCCCGAACCCTAACCCTAACCCTTTCCCGAAGCCTGACCCTCACCCGTCCCCTAATCCTAAAACGTAGGATCACACTAACCCGCGCCCTCACACGCACGCTCCCCCTAAAGCGTTGTCGGACCCTCACCTGGACCCTAAACCGTCCCCGTCCCCTAACCCTAACCCTAGCCCGAACCCTAACCCTAACCCTTCCCCGAAGCCTGACACTCACTCGTCCCCTAATCCTAACCCGTACGCTCACACTAACCCGCGCCCTCACACGCACGCTCCCCCTAAAGCGTTGTCGGACCCTCACCTGGACCCTAAACCGTCCCCGTCCCCTAACCCTAACCCTAGCCCGAACCCTAACCCTAACCCTTCCCCGAAGCCTGACCCTCACCCGTCCCCTAATCCTAACCCGTAGGCTCACACTAACCCGCGCCCTCACACGCACGCTCCCCCTAAAGCGTTGTCGGACCCTCACCTGGACCCTAAACCGTCCCCATCCCCTAACCCTAACCCTAGCCCGAACCCTAACCCTAAGACTTCCAGGAAGCCTGACCCTCACCCGTCCCCTAATCCTAACCCGTACGCTCACACTAACCCGCGCCCTCACACGCGCGCTCCCCCTAAAGCGTTGTCGGACCCTCACCTGGACCCTAAACCGTCCCCGTCCCCTAACCCTAACCCTAGCCTGAACCCTAACCCTGACCCTTTCCCGAAGCCTGACCCTCACCCGTCCCCTAATCATAACCCGTAGGCTCACACTAACCCGCGCCCTCACACGCACGCTCCCCCTAAAGCGTTGTCGGACCCTCACCTGGACCCTAAACCGTCCCCGTCCCCTAACCCTAACCCTAGCCTGAACCCTAACCCTAAACCTTCCCCGAAGCCTGACCCTCACCCGTCCCCTAATCCTAACCCGTAGGCTCACACTAACCCGCGCCCACACAAGAACGCTCCCCCTAAGGCATTGTCGGACCCTCACCTGGACCCTAAACCGTCCCCGTCCCCTAACCCTAACGCTAGCCCGAACCCTAACCCTAACCCTTTCCCGAAGCCTGACCCTCACCCGTCCCCTAATCCTAAAACGTAGGATCACACTAACCCGCGCCCTCACACGCACGCTCCCCCTAAAGCGTTGTCGGACCCTCACCTGGACCCTAAACCGTCCCCGTCCCCTAACCCTAACCCTAGCCCGAACCCTAACCCTAACCCTTCCCCGAAGCCTGACACTCACTCGTCCCCTAATCCTAACCCGTACGCTCACACTAACCCGCGCCCTCACACGCACGCTCCCCCTAAAGCGTTGTCGGACCCTCACCTGGACCCTAAACCGTCCCCGTCCCCTAACCCTAACCCTAGCCCGAACCCTAACCCTAACCCTTCCCCGAAGCCTGACCCTCACCCGTCCCCTAATCCTAACCCGTAGGCTCACACTAACCCGCGCCCTCACACGCACGCTCCCCCTAAAGCGTTGTCGGACCCTCACCTGGACCCTAAACCGTCCCCATCCCCTAACCCTAACCCTAGCCCGAACCCTAACCCTAAGACTTCCAGGAAGCCTGACCCTCACCCGTCCCCTAATCCTAACCCGTACGCTCACACTAACCCGCGCCCTCACACGCGCGCTCCCCCTAAAGCGTTGTCGGACCCTCACCTGGACCCTAAACCGTCCCCTAACCCTAACCCTAACCCTAGCCCGAACCCTAACCCTAACCCTTCCCCGAAGCCTGACCCTCACCCGTCCCCTAATCCTAACCCGTACGCTCACACTAACCCGCGCCCTCACACGCACGCTCCCCCTAAAGCGTTGTCGGACCCTCACCTGGACCCTAAACCGTCCCCGTCCCCTAACCCTAACCCTAGCCTGAACCCTAACCCTAAAACTTCCCCGAAGCCTGACCCTCACCCGTCACCTAATCCCAACCCGTAGGCTCACACTAACCCGCGCCCTCACACGCACGCTCCCCCTAAAGCGTTGTCGGACCCTCACCTGGACCCTAAACCGTCCCCGTCCCCTAACCCTAACCCTAGCCCGAACCCTAACCCTGACTCTTCTCCGAAGCCTGACCCTCATTCGTCCCCTAATCCTAACCCCTAGGCTCACACTAACCCGCGCCCTCACACGCACGCTCCCCCTAAAGCGTTGTCGGACCCTCACCTGGACCCTAAACCGTCCCCGTCCCCTAACCCTAACCCTAGCCCGAACCCTAACCCTGACCATTCCCCGAAGCCTGACCGTCAGCCGTCCCCTAATCCTAACCCGTAGGCTCACACTAACCCGTGCCCTCACACGCACGCTCCCCCTAAAGCGTTGTCGGACCCTCACCTGGACCCTAAACCGTCCCCGTCCCCTAACCCTAACCATAGCCCGAACCCTAACCCTGACCATTCCCCGAAGCCTGACCGTCAGCCGTCCCCTAATCCTAACCCGTAGGCTCACACTAACCCGTGCCCTCACACGCACGCTCCCCCTAAAGCGTTGTCGGACCCTCACCTGGACCCTAAACCGTCCACGTCCCCTAACACTAACCCTAGCCCGAACCCTAACCCTAACCCTTCCCCGAAGCCTGACCCTCACCCGTCCCCTAATCCTAACCCCTAGGCTCACACTAACCCGCGCCCTCACACGCACGCTCCCCCTAAAGCATTGTCGAACCCTCACCTGGACCCTAAACCGTCCCCGTCCCCTAACCCTAACCCTAGCCCGAACCCTAACCCTGACTCTTCTCCGAAGCCTGACCCTCATTCGTCCCCTAATCCTAACCCCTAGGCTCACACTAACCCGCGCCCTCACACGCACGCTCCCCCTAAAGCGTTGTCGGACCCTCACCTGGACCCTAAACCGTCCCCGTCCCCTAACCCTAACCCTAGCCCGAACCCTAACCCTGACCATTCCCCGAAGCCTGACCGTCAGCCGTCCCCTAATCCTAACCCGTAGGCTCACACTAACCCGTGCGCTCACACGCACGCTCCCCCTAAAGCGTTGTCGGACCCTCACCTGGACCCTAAACCGTCCCCGTCCCCTAACCCTAACCATAGCCCGAACCCTAACCCTGACCATTCCCCGAAGCCTGACCGTCAGCCGTCCCCTAATCCTAACCCGTAGGCTCACACTAACCCGTGCCCTCACACGCACGCTCCCCCTAAAGTGTTGTCGGACCGTCACCTGGACCCTAAACCGTCCACGTCCCCTAACACTAACCCTAGCCCGAACCCTAACCCTAACCCTTCCCCGAAGCCTGACCCTCACCCGTCCCCTAATCCTAACCCGTAGGCTCACACTAACCCGCGCCCTCACATGCACGCTCCCCCTAAAGCGTTGTCGGACCCTCACCTTGACCCTAAACCGTCCCCGTCCCCTAACCCTAACTCTAGCCCGAACCCTAACCCTAACCCTTCCCCGAAGCCTGACCCTCACCCGTCCCATAATCCTAACACGTACGCTCACACTAAACCGCGCCCTCACACGCACGCTCCCCCTAAAGCGTTGTCGGACCCTCACCTGGACCCTAAACCGTCCCCGTCCCCTAACCCTAACCCTAGCCTGAACCCTAACCCTAAACCTTCCCCGAAGCCTGACCCTCACCCGTCCCCTAATCCTAACCCGTAGGCTCACACTAACCCGCGCCCACACAAGAACGCTCCCCCTAAGGCATTGTCGGACCCTCACCTGGACCCTAAACCGTCCCCGTCCCCTAACCCTAACGCTAGCCCGAACCCTAACCCTAACCCTTTCCCGAAGCCTGACCCTCACCCGTCCCCTAATCCTAAAACGTAGGATCACACTAACCCGCGCCCTCACACGCACGCTCCCCCTAAAGCGTTGTCGGACCCTCACCTGGACCCTAAACCGTCCCCGTCCCCTAACCCTAACCCTAGCCCGAACCCTAACCCTAACCCTTCCCCGAAGCCTGACACTCACTCGTCCCCTAATCCTAACCCGTACGCTCACACTAACCCGCGCCCTCACACGCACGCTCCCCCTAAAGCGTTGTCGGACCCTCACCTGGACCCTAAACCGTCCCCGTCCCCTAACCCTAACCCTAGCCCGAACCCTAACCCTAACCCTTCCCCGAAGCCTGACCCTCACCCGTCCCCTAATCCTAACCCGTAGGCTCACACTAACCCGCGCCCTCACACGCACGCTCCCCCTAAAGCGTTGTCGGACCCTCACCTGGACCCTAAACCGTCCCCATCCCCTAACCCTAACCCTAGCCCGAACCCTAACCCTAAGACTTCCAGGAAGCCTGACCCTCACCCGTCCCCTAATCCTAACCCGTACGCTCACACTAACCCGCGCCCTCACACGCGCGCTCCCCCTAAAGCGTTGTCGGACCCTCACCTGGACCCTAAACCGTCCCCGTCCCCTAACCCTAACCCTAGCCTGAACCCTAACCCTGACCCTTTCCCGAAGCCTGACCCTCACCCGTCCCCTAATCATAACCCGTAGGCTCACACTAACCCGCGCCCTCACACGCACGCTCCCCCTAAAGCGTTGTCGGACCCTCACCTGGACCCTAAACCGTCCCCGTCCCCTAACCCTAACCCTAGCCCGAACCCTAACCCTGACCATTCCCCGAAGCCTGACCGTCAGCCGTCCCCTAATCCTAACCCGTAGGCTCACACTAACCCGTGCCCTCACACGCACGCTCCCCCTAAAGCGTTGTCGGACCCTCACCTGGACCCTAAACCGTCCCCGTCCCCTAACCCTAACCATAGCCCGAACCCTAACCCTGACCATTCCCCGAAGCCTGACCGTCAGACGTCCCCTAATCCTAACCCGTAGGCTCACACTAACCCGTGCCCTCACACGCACGCTCCCCCTAAAGCGTTGTCGGACCCTCACCTGGACCCTAAACCGTCCACGTCCCCTAACACTAACCCTAGCCCGAACCCTAACCCTAACCCTTCCCCGAAGCCTGACCCTCACCCGTCCCCTAATCCTAACCCGTAGGCTCACACTAACCTGCGCCCTCACATGCACGCTCCCCCTAAAGCGTTGTCGGACCCTCACCTTGACCCTAAACCGTCCCCGTCCCCTAACCCTAACTCTAGCCCGAACCCTAACCCTAACCCTTCCCCGAAGCCTGACCCTCACCCGTCCCATAATCCTAACACGTACGCTCACACTAACCCGCGCCCTCACACGCACGCTCCCCCTAAAGCGTTGTCGGACCCTCACCTGGACCCTAAACCGTCCCCGTCCCCTAACCCTAACCCTAGCCTGAACCCTAACCCTAAACCTTCCCCGAAGCCTGACCCTCACCCGTCCCCTAATCCTAACCCGTAGGCTCACACTAACCCGCGCCCACACACGCACGCTCCCCCTAAAGCATTGTCGGACCCTCACCTGGACCCTAAACCGTCCCCGTCCCCTAACCCTAACGCTAGCCCGAACCCTAACCCTGACCCTTTCCAGAAGCCTGACCCTCACCCGTCCCCTAATCCTAAACCGTAGGATCACACTAACCCGCGCCCTCACACGCACGCTCCCCCTAAAGCGTTGTCGGACCCTCACCTGGACCCTAAACCGTCCCCGTCCCCTAACCCTAACCCTAGCCCGAACCCTAACCCTAACCCTTCCCCGAAGCCTGACCCTCACTCGTCCCCTAATCCTAACCCGTACGCTCACACTTACCCGCGCCCTCACACGCACGCTCCCCCTAAAGCGTTGTCGGACCCTCACCTGGACCCTAAACTGTCCCCGTCCCCTAACCCTAACCCTAGCCCGAACCCTAACCCTAACTCTTCCCCGAAGCCTGACCCTCACCCATCCCCTAATCCTAACCCGTAGGCTCACACTAACCCGCGCCCTCACACGCACGCTCCCCCTAAAGCGTTGTCGGACCCTCACCTGGACCCTAAACCGTCCCCGTCCCCTAACCCTAACCCTAGCCCGAACCCTAACCCTAACCCTTCCCCGAAGCCTGACCCTCACCCGTCCCCTAATCCTAACCCGTAGGCTCACACTAACCCGCGCCCTCACACGCACGCTCCCCCTAAAGCGTTGTCGGACCCTCACCTGGACCCTAAACCGTCCCCATCCCCTAACCGTAACCCTAGCCCGAACCCTAACCCTAAGCCTTCCCCGAAGCCTGACCCTCACCCGTCCCCTAATCCTAACCCGTACGCTCACACTAACCCGCGCCCTCACACGCGCGCTCCCCCTAAAGCGTTGTCGGACCCTCACCTGGACCCTAAACCGTCCCCTAACCCTAACCCTAACCCTAGCCCGAACCCTAACCCTAACCCTTCCCCGAAGCCTGACCCTCACCCGTCCCCTAATCCTAACCCGTACGCTCACACTAACCCGCGCCCTCACACGCACGCTCCCCCTAAAGCGTTGTCGGACCCTCACCTGGACCCTAAACCGTCCCCGTCCCCTAACCCTAACCCTAGCCTGAACCCTAACCATAAACCTTCCCCGAAGCCTGACCCTCACCCGTCCCCTAATCCCAACCCGTAGGCTCACACTAACCCGCGCCCTCACACGCACGCTCCCCCTAAAGCGTTGTCGGACCCTCACCTGGACCCTAAACCGTCCCCGTCCCCTAACCCTAACCCTAGCCCGAACCCTAACCCTGACCCTTTCCCGAAGCCTGACCCTCACCCGTCCCCTAATCCTAACCCGTAGTCTCACACTAACCCGCTCCCTCACACGCACGCTCCCCCTAAAGCGTTGTCGGACCCTCACCTGGACCCTAAACCGTCCCCGTCCCCTAACCCTAACCCTAGCCCGAACCCTAACCCTAACCCTTCCCCGAAGCCTGACCCTCACCCGTCCCCTAATCCTAACCCGTACGCTCACACTAACCCGCGCCCTCACACGCACGCTCCCCCTAAAGCGTTGTCGGACCCTCACCTGGACCCTAAACCGTCCCCGTCCCCTAACCCTAACCCTAGCCTGAACCCTAACCCTAAACCTTCCCCGAAGCCTGACCCTCACCCGTCCCCTAATCCCAACCCGTAGGCTCACACTAACCCGCGCCCTCACACGCACGCTCCCCCTAAAGCGTTGTCGGACCCTCACCTGGACCCTAAACCGTCCCCGTCCCCTAACCCTAACCCTAGCCCGAACCCTAACCCTGACCCTTTCCCGAAGCCTGACCCTCACCCGTCCCCTAATCCTAACCCGTAGGCTCACACTAACCCGCGCCCACACACGCACGCTCCCCCTAAAGTGTTGTCGGACCCTCACCTGGACCCTAAACCGTCCCCGTCCCCTAACACTAACCCTAGCCCGAACCCTAACCGTAACACTTCCCCGAAGCCTGAACCTCACCCGTCCCCTAATCCTAACCCGTAGGCTCACACTAACCCGCGCCCTCACACGCACGCTCCCCCTAAAGCATTGTCGGACCCTCACCTGGACCCTAAACCGTCCCCGTCCCCTAACCCTAACCCTAGCCCGAACACTAACCCTGATTCTTCTCCGAAGCCTGACCCTCATTCATCCCCTAATCCTAACCCCTAGGCTCACACTAACCCACGCCCTCACACGCACGCTCCCCCTAAAGCGTTGTCGGACCCTCACCTGGACCCTAAACCGTCCCCGTCCCCTAACCCTAACCCTAGCCCGAACCCTAACCCTAACCCTTCCCCGAAGCCTGACCGTCACCCGTCCCCTAATCCTAACCCGTAGGCTCACACTAACCCGCGCCATCACACGCACGCTCCCCCTAAAGCGTTGTCGGACCCTCACCTGGACCCTAAACCGTCCCCGTCCCCTAACCCTAACCCTAGCCCGAACCCTAACCCTAACCCTTCCCCGAAGCCTGACCCTCACTCGTCCCGTAATCCTAACCCGTACGCTCACACTAACCCGCGCCCTCACACGCACGCTCCCCCTAAAGCGTTGTCGGACCCTCACCTGGACCCTAAACTGTCCCCGTCCCCTAACCCTAACCCTAGCCCGAACCCTAACCCTAACCCTTCCCCGAAGCCTGACCCTCACCCATCCCCTAATCCTAACCCGTAGGCTCACACTAACCCGCGCCCTCACACGCACGCTCCCCCTAAAGCATTGTCGAACCCTCACCTGGACCCTAAACCGTCCCCGTCCCCTAACCCTAACCCTAGCCCGAACCCTAACCCTGACTCTTCTCCGAAGCCTGACCCTCATTCGTCCCCTAATCCTAACCCCTAGGCTCACACTAACCCGCGCCCTCACACGCACGCTCCCCCTAAAGCGTTGTCGGACCCTCACCTGGACCCTAAACCGTCCCCGTCCCCTAACCCTAACCCTAGCCCGAACCCTAACCCTGACCATTCCCCGAAGCCTGACCGTCAGCCGTCCCCTAATCCTAACCCGTAGGCTCACACTAACCCGTGCCCTCACACGCACGCTCCCCCTAAAGCGTTGTCGGACCCTCACCTGGACCCTAAACCGTCCCCGTCCCCTAACCCTAACCATAGCCCGAACCCTAACCCTGACCATTCCCCGAAGCCTGACCGTCAGCCGTCCCCTAATCCTAACCCGTAGGCTCACACTAACCCGTGCCCTCACACGCACGCTCCCCCTAAAGCGTTGTCGGACCCTCACCTGGACCCTAAACCGTCCACGTCCCCTAACACTAACCCTAGCCCGAACCCTAACCCTAACCCTTCCCCGAAGCCTGACCCTCACCCGTCCCCTAATCCTAACCCCTAGGCTCACACTAACCCGCGCCCTCACACGCACGCTCCCCCTAAAGCATTGTCGAACCCTCACCTGGACCCTAAACCGTCCCCGTCCCCTAACCCTAACCCTAGCCCGAACCCTAACCCTGACTCTTCTCCGAAGCCTGACCCTCATTCGTCCCCTAATCCTAACCCCTAGGCTCACACTAACCCGCGCCCTCACACGCACGCTCCCCCTAAAGCGTTGTCGGACCCTCACCTGGACCCTAAACCGTCCCCGTCCCCTAACCCTAACCCTAGCCCGAACCCTAACCCTGACCATTCCCCGAAGCCTGACCGTCAGCCGTCCCCTAATCCTAACCCGTAGGCTCACACTAACCCGTGCCCTCACACGCACGCTCCCCCTAAAGCGTTGTCGGACCCTCACCTGGACCCTAAACCGTCCCCGTCCCCTAACCCTAACCATAGCCCGAACCCTAACCCTGACCATTCCCCGAAGCCTGACCGTCAGCCGTCCCCTAATCCTAACCCGTAGGCTCACACTAACCCGTGCCCTCACACGCACGCTCCCCCTAAAGTGTTGTCGGACCGTCACCTGGACCCTAAACTGTCCACGTCCCCTAACACTAACCCTAGCCCGAACCCTAACCCTAACCCTTCCCCGAAGCCTGACCCTCACCCGTCCCCTAATCCTAACCCGTAGGCTCACACTAACCCGCGCCCTCACATGCACGCTCCCCCTAAAGCGTTGTCGGACCCTCACCTTGACCCTAAACCGTCCCCGTCCCCTAACCCTAACTCTAGCCCGAACCCTAACCCTAACCCTTCCCCGAAGCCTGACCCTCACCCGTCCCATAATCCTAACACGTACGCTCACACTAAACCGCGCCCTCACACGCACGCTCCCCCTAAAGCGTTGTCGGACCCTCACCTGGACCCTAAACCGTCCCCGTCCCCTAACCCTAACCCTAGCCTGAACCCTAACCCTAAACCTTCCCCGAAGCCTGACCCTCACCCGTCCCCTAATCCTAACCCGTAGGCTCACACTAACCCGCGCCCACACAAGAACGCTCCCCCTAAGGCATTGTCGGACCCTCACCTGGACCCTAAACCGTCCCCGTCCCCTAACCCTAACGCTAGCCCGAACCCTAACCCTAACCCTTTCCCGAAGCCTGACCCTCACCCGTCCCCTAATCCTAAAACGTAGGATCACACTAACCCGCGCCCTCACACGCACGCTCCCCCTAAAGCGTTGTCGGACCCTCACCTGGACCCTAAACCGTCCCCGTCCCCTAACCCTAACCCTAGCCCGAACCCTAACCCTAACCCTTCCCCGAAGCCTGACACTCACTCGTCCCCTAATCCTAACCCGTACGCTCACACTAACCCGCGCCCTCACACGCACGCTCCCCCTAAAGCGTTGTCGGACCCTCACCTGGACCCTAAACCGTCCCCGTCCCCTAACCCTAACCCTAGCCCGAACCCTAACCCTAACCCTTCCCCGAAGCCTGACCCTCACCCGTCCCCTAATCCTAACCCGTAGGCTCACACTAACCCGCGCCCTCACACGCACGCTCCCCCTAAAGCGTTGTCGGACCCTCACCTGGACCCTAAACCGTCCCCATCCCCTAACCCTAACCCTAGCCCGAACCCTAACCCTAAGACTTCCAGGAAGCCTGACCCTCACCCGTCCCCTAATCCTAACCCGTACGCTCACACTAACCCGCGCCCTCACACGCGCGCTCCCCCTAAAGCGTTGTCGGACCCTCACCTGGACCCTAAACCGTCCCCTAACCCTAACCCTAACCCTAGCCCGAACCCTAACCCTAACCCTTCCCGGAAGCCTGACCCTCACCCGTCCCCTAATCCTAACCCGTACGCTCACACTAACCCGCGCCCTCACACGCACGCTCCCCCTAAAGCGTTGTCGGACCCTCACCTGGACCCTAAACCGTCCCCGTCCCCTAACCCTAACCCTAGCCTGAACCCTAACCCTAAAACTTCCCCGAAGCCTGACCCTCACCCGTCACCTAATCCCAACCCGTAGGCTCACACTAACCCGCGCCCTCACACGCACGCTCCCCCTAAAGCGTTGTCGGACCCTCACCTGGACCCTAAACCGTCCCCGTCCCCTAACCCTAACCCTAGCCTGAACCCTAACCCTGACCCTTTCCCGAAGCCTGACCCTCACCCGTCCCCTAATCATAACCCGTAGGCTCACACTAACCCGCGCCCTCACACGCACGCTCCCCCTAAAGCGTTGTCGGACCCTCACCTGGACCCTAAACCGTCCCCGTCCCCTAACCCTAACCCTAGCCCGAACCCTAACCCTAACCCTTCCCCGAAGCCTGACCCTCACCCGTCCCCTAATCGTAACCCGTACGCTCACACTAACCCGCGCCCTCACACGCACGCTCCCCCTAAAGCGTTGTCGGACCCTCACCTGGACCCTAAACCGTCCCCGTCCCCTAACACTAACCCTAGCCCGAACCCTAAACCTAACACTTCCCCGAAGCCTGACCCTCACCCGTCCCCTAATCCTAACCCGTAGGCTCACACTAACCCGCGCCTCACACGCACGCTCCCCCTAAAGCGTTGTCGGACCCTCACCTGGACCCTAAACCGTCCCCGTCCCCTAACCCTAACCCTAGCCCGAACACTAACCCTGACTCTTCTCCGAAGCCTGACCCTCATTCGTCCCCTAATCCTAACCCCTAGGCTCACACTAACCCACGCCCTCACACGCACGCTCCCCCTAAAGCGTTGTCGGACCCTCACCTGGACCCTAAACCGTCCCCGTCCCCTAACCCTAACCCTAGCCCGAACCCTAACCCTAACCCTTCCCCGAAGCCTGACCCTCACCCATCCCCTAATCCTAACCCGTAGGCTCACACTAACCCGCGTCCTCACACGCACGCTCCCCCTAAAGCGTTGTCGGACCCTCACCTGGACCCTAAACCGTCCCCGTCCCCTACCCTAACCCTAGCCCGAACCCTAACCCTAAACCTTCCCCGAAGCCTGACCCTCACCAGTCCCCTAATCCTAATCCGTAGGCTCACACTAACCCGCGCCCTCACACGCACGCTCCCCCTAAAGCGTTGTCGGACCCTCACCTGGACCCTAAACCGTCCCCGTCCCCTAACCCTAACCCTAGCCCGAACCCTAACCCTAACCCTTCCCCGAAGCCTGACCCTCACCCGTCCCCTAATCCTAACCCATAGGCTCACACTAACCCGCGCCCTCACACGCACGCTCCCCCTAAAGCGTTGTCGGACCCTCACCTGGACCCTAAACCGTCCCCGTCCCCTAACCCTAACCCTAGCCTGAACCCTAACCCTAAACCTTCCCCGAAGCCTGACCCTCACCCGTCCCCTAATCCTAACCCGTTGGCTCACACTAACCCGCGCCCTCACACGCACGCTCCCCCTAAAGCGTTGTCGGACCCTCACCTGGACCCTAAACCGTCCCCGTGCCCTAACCCTAACCCTAGCCCGAACCCTAACCCTGACCCTTTCCCGAAGCCTGACCCTCACCCGTCCCCTAATCCTAACCCGTACGCTCACACTAACCCGCGCCCTCACACGCACGCTCCCCCTACAGCGTTGTCGGACCCTCACCCCACCCTAAACCGTCCCCGTGCCCTAACACTAACCCTAGCCCGAACCCTAAACCTAATCCTTCCCCGAAGCCTGACCCTCACCCGTCCCGTAATCCTAACCCGTAGGCTCACACTATCCCACGCCCTCACACGCACGCTCCCCCTAAAGCGTTGTCGGACCCTCACCTGGACCCTAAACCGTCCCCGTCCCCTAACCCTAACCCTAGCCCGAAACCTAACCCTAACCCTTCCCCGAAGCCTGACCCTCACCCGTCCCCTAATCCTAACCCGTACGCTCACACTAACCCGCGCCCTCACACGCGCGCTCCCACTAAAGCGTTGTCGGACCCTCACCTGGACCCTAAACCGTCCCCGTCCCCTAACCCTAACCCTAGCCCGAACCCTAACCCTGACCCTTCCCTGAAGCCTGACCGTCACCCGTCCCCTAATCCTAACCCGTAGGCTGACACTAACCCGCGCCCTCACACGCACGCTCCCCCTAAAGCGTTGTCGGACCCTCACCTGGACCCTAAACCGTCCCCGTCCCCTAACACTAACCCTAGCCCGAACCCTAACCCTAACACTTCCCCGAAGCCTGACCCTCACCCGTCCCCTAATCCTAACCCGTAGGCTCACACTAACCCGCGCCCTCACACGCACGCTCCCCCTAAGCATTGTCGGACCCTCACCTGGACCCTAAACCGTCCCCGTCCCCTAACCCTAACCCTAGCCCGAACACTAACCCTGACTCTTCTCCGAAGCCTGACCCTCATTCATCCCCTAATCCTAACCCCTAGGCTCACACTAACCCACGCCCTCACACGCACGCTCCCCCTAAAGCGTTGTCGGACCCTCACCTGGACCCTAAACCGTCCCCGTCCCCTAACCCTAACCCTAGCCCGAACCCTAACCCTAACCCTTCCCCGAAGCCTGACCGTCACCCGTCCCCTAATCCTAACCCGTAGGCTCACACTAACCCGCGCCATCACACGCACGCTCCCCCTAAAGCGTTGTCGGACCCTCACCTGGACCCTAAACCGTCCCCGTCCCCTAACCCTAACCCTAGCCCGAACCCTAACCCTAACCCTTCCCCGAAGCCTGACCCTCACTCGTCCCGTAATCCTAACCCGTACGCTCACACTAACCCGCGCCCTCACACGCACGCTCCCCCTAAAGCGTTGTCGGACCCTCACCTGGACCCTAAACTGTCCCGTCCCCTAACCCTAACCCTAGCCCGAACCCTAACCCTAACCCTTCCCCGAAGCCTGACCCTCACCCATCCCCTAATCCTAACCCGTAGGCTCACACTAACCCGCGCCCTCACACGCACGCTCCCCCTAAAGCATTGTCGAACCCTCACCTGGACCCTAAACCGTCCCCGTCCCCTAACCCTAACCCTAGCCCGAACCCTAACCCTGACTCTTCTCCGAAGCCTGACCCTCATTCGTCCCCTAATCCTAACCCCTAGGCTCACACTAACCCGCGCCCTCACACTCACGCTCCCCCTAAAGCGTTGTCGGACCCTCACCTGGACCCTAAACCGTCCCCGTCCCCTAACCCTAACCCTAGCCCGAACCCTAACCCTGACCATTCCCCGAAGCCTGACCGTCAGCCGTCCCCTAATCCTAACCCGTAGGCTCACACTAACCCGTGCCCTCACACGCACGCTCCCCCTAAAGCGTTGTCGGACCCTCACCTGGACCCTAAACCGTCCCCGTCCCCTAACCCTAACCATAGCCCGAACCCTAACCCTGACCATTCCCCGAAGCCTGACCGTCAGCCGTCCCCTAATCCTAACCCGTAGGCTCACACTAACCCGTGCCCTCACACGCACGCTCCCCCTAAAGCGTTGTCGGACCCTCACCTGGACCCTAAACCGTCCACGTCCCCTAACACTAACCCTAGCCCGAACCCTAACCCTAACCCTTCCCCGAAGCCTGACCCTCACCCGTCCCCTAATCCTAACCCCTAGGCTCACACTAACCCGCGCCCTCACACGCACGCTCCCCCTAAAGCATTGTCGAACCCTCACCTGGACCCTAAACCGTCCCCGTCCCCTAACCCTAACCCTAGCCCGAACCCTAACCCTGACTCTTCTCCGAAGCCTGACCCTCATTCGTCCCCTAATCCTAACCCCTAGGCTCACACTAACCCGCGCCCTCACACGCACGCTCCCCCTAAAGCGTTGTCGGACCCTCACCTGGACCCTAAACCGTCCCCGTCCCCTAACCCTAACCCTAGCCCGAACCCTAACCCTGACCATTCCCCGAAGCCTGACCGTCAGCCGTCCCCTAATCCTAACCCGTAGGCTCACACTAACCCGTGCCCTCACACGCACGCTCCCCCTAAAGTGTTGTCGGACCGTCACCTGGACCCTAAACCGTCCACGTCCCCTAACACTAACCCTAGCCCGAACCCTAACCCTAACCCTTCCCCGAAGCCTGACCCTCACCCGTCCCCTAATCCTAACCCGTAGGCTCACACTAACCCGCGCCCTCACATGCACGCTCCCCCTAAAGCGTTGTCGGACCCTCACCTTGACCCTAAACCGTCCCCGTCCCCTAACCCTAACTCTAGCCCGAACCCTAACCCTAACCCTTCCCCGAAGCCTGACCCTCACCCGTCCCATAATCCTAACACGTACGCTCACACTAAACCGCGCCCTCACACGCACGCTCCCCCTAAAGCGTTGTCGGACCCTCACCTGGACCCTAAACCGTCCCCGTCCCCTAACCCTAACCCTAGCCTGAACCCTAACCCTAAACCTTCCCCGAAGCCTGACCCTCACCCGTCCCCTAATCCTAACCCGTAGGCTCACACTAACCCGCGCCCACACAAGAACGCTCCCCCTAAGGCATTGTCGGACCCTCACCTGGACCCTAAACCGTCCCCGTCCCCTAACCCTAACGCTAGCCCGAACCCTAACCCTAACCCTTTCCCGAAGCCTGACCCTCACCCGTCCCCTAATCCTAAAACGTAGGATCACACTAACCCGCGCCCTCACACGCACGCTCCCCCTAAAGCGTTGTCGGACCCTCACCTGGACCCTAAACCGTCCCCGTCCCCTAACCCTAACCCTAGCCCGAACCCTAACCCTAACCCTTCCCCGAAGCCTGACACTCACTCGTCCCCTAATCCTAACCCGTACGCTCACACTAACCCGCGCCCTCACACGCACGCTCCCCCTAAAGCGTTGTCGGACCCTCACCTGGACCCTAAACCGTCCCCGTCCCCTAACCCTAACCCTAGCCCGAACCCTAACCCTAACCCTTCCCCGAAGCCTGACCCTCACCCGTCCCCTAATCCTAACCCGTAGGCTCACACTAACCCGCGCCCTCACACGCACGCTCCCCCTAAAGCGTTGTCGGACCCTCACCTGGACCCTAAACCGTCCCCATCCCCTAACCCTAACCCTAGCCCGAACCCTAACCCTAAGACTTCCAGGAAGCCTGACCCTCACCCGTCCCCTAATCCTAACCCGTACGCTCACACTAACCCGCGCCCTCACACGCGCGCTCCCCCTAAAGCGTTGTCGGACCCTCACCTGGACCCTAAACCGTCCCCGTCCCCTAACCCTAACCCTAGCCTGAACCCTAACCCTGACCCTTTCCCGAAGCCTGACCCTCACCCGTCCCCTAATCATAACCCGTAGGCTCACACTAACCCGCGCCCTCACACGCACGCTCCCCCTAAAGCGTTGTCGGACCCTCACCTGGACCCTAAACCGTCCCCGTCCCCTAACCCTAACCCTAGCCTGAACCCTAACCCTAAACCTTCCCCGAAGCCTGACCCTCACCCGTCCCCTAATCCTAACCCGTAGGCTCACACTAACCCGCGCCCACACAAGAACGCTCCCCCTAAGGCATTGTCGGACCCTCACCTGGACCCTAAACCGTCCCCGTCCCCTAACCCTAACGCTAGCCCGAACCCTAACCCTAACCCTTTCCCGAAGCCTGACCCTCACCCGTCCCCTAATCCTAAAACGTAGGATCACACTAACCCGCGCCCTCACACGCACGCTCCCCCTAAAGCGTTGTCGGACCCTCACCTGGACCCTAAACCGTCCCCGTCCCCTAACCCTAACCCTAGCCCGAACCCTAACCCTAACCCTTCCCCGAAGCCTGACACTCACTCGTCCCCTAATCCTAACCCGTACGCTCACACTAACCCGCGCCCTCACACGCACGCTCCCCCTAAAGCGTTGTCGGACCCTCACCTGGACCCTAAACCGTCCCCGTCCCCTAACCCTAACCCTAGCCCGAACCCTAACCCTAACCCTTCCCCGAAGCCTGACCCTCACCCGTCCCCTAATCCTAACCCGTAGGCTCACACTAACCCGCGCCCTCACACGCACGCTCCCCCTAAAGCGTTGTCGGACCCTCACCTGGACCCTAAACCGTCCCCATCCCCTAACCCTAACCCTAGCCCGAACCCTAACCCTAAGACTTCCAGGAAGCCTGACCCTCACCCGTCCCCTAATCCTAACCCGTACGCTCACACTAACCCGCGCCCTCACACGCGCGCTCCCCCTAAAGCGTTGTCGGACCCTCACCTGGACCCTAAACCGTCCCCTAACCCTAACCCTAACCCTAGCCCGAACCCTAACCCTAACCCTTCCCCGAAGCCTGACCCTCACCCGTCCCCTAATCCTAACCCGTACGCTCACACTAACCCGCGCCCTCACACGCACGCTCCCCCTAAAGCGTTGTCGGACCCTCACCTGGACCCTAAACCGTCCCCGTCCCCT
The DNA here is from genome assembly GCF_949774975.1 of Lagenorhynchus albirostris. NCBI lineage: Eukaryota > Metazoa > Chordata > Mammalia > Artiodactyla > Delphinidae > Lagenorhynchus > Lagenorhynchus albirostris. The sequence goes on along the minus strand of NW_026783628.1, from coordinate 1,686,393 downwards.
AACCCTAACCCTAGCCTGAACCCTAACCCTAAAACTTCCCCGAAGCCTGACCCTCACCCGTCACCTAATCCCAACCCGTAGGCTCACACTAACCCGCGCCCTCACACGCACGCTCCCCCTAAAGCGTTGTCGGACCCTCACCTGGACCCTAAACCGTCCCCGTCCCCTAACCCTAACCCTAGCCCGAACCCTAACCCTGACTCTTCTCCGAAGCCTGACCCTCATTCGTCCCCTAATCCTAACCCCTAGGCTCACACTAACCCGCGCCCTCACACGCACGCTCCCCCTAAAGCGTTGTCGGACCCTCACCTGGACCCTAAACCGTCCCCGTCCCCTAACCCTAACCCTAGCCCGAACCCTAACCCTGACCATTCCCCGAAGCCTGACCGTCAGCCGTCCCCTAATCCTAACCCGTAGGCTCACACTAACCCGTGCCCTCACACGCACGCTCCCCCTAAAGCGTTGTCGGACCCTCACCTGGACCCTAAACCGTCCCCGTCCCCTAACCCTAACCATAGCCCGAACCCTAACCCTGACCATTCCCCGAAGCCTGACCGTCAGCCGTCCCCTAATCCTAACCCGTAGGCTCACACTAACCCGTGCCCTCACACGCACGCTCCCCCTAAAGCGTTGTCGGACCCTCACCTGGACCCTAAACCGTCCACGTCCCCTAACACTAACCCTAGCCCGAACCCTAACCCTAACCCTTCCCCGAAGCCTGACCCTCACCCGTCCCCTAATCCTAACCCCTAGGCTCACACTAACCCGCGCCCTCACACGCACGCTCCCCCTAAAGCATTGTCGAACCCTCACCTGGACCCTAAACCGTCCCCGTCCCCTAACCCTAACCCTAGCCCGAACCCTAACCCTGACTCTTCTCCGAAGCCTGACCCTCATTCGTCCCCTAATCCTAACCCCTATGCTCACACTAACCCGCGCCCTCACACGCACGCTCCCCCTAAAGCGTTGTCGGACCCTCACCTGGACCCTAAACCGTCCCCGTCCCCTAACCCTAACCCTAGCCCGAACCCTAACCCTGACCATTCCCCGAAGCCTGACCGTCAGCCGTCCCCTAATCCTAACCCGTAGGCTCACACTAACCCGTGCGCTCACACGCACGCTCCCCCTAAAGCGTTGTCGGACCCTCACCTGGACCCTAAACCGTCCCCGTCCCCTAACCCTAACCATAGCCCGAACCCTAACCCTGACCATTCCCCGAAGCCTGACCGTCAGCCGTCCCCTAATCCTAACCCGTAGGCTCACACTAACCCGTGCCCTCACACGCACGCTCCCCCTAAAGTGTTGTCGGACCGTCACCTGGACCCTAAACCGTCCACGTCCCCTAACACTAACCCTAGCCCGAACCCTAACCCTAACCCTTCCCCGAAGCCTGACCCTCACCCGTCCCCTAATCCTAACCCGTAGGCTCACACTAACCCGCGCCCTCACATGCACGCTCCCCCTAAAGCGTTGTCGGACCCTCACCTTGACCCTAAACCGTCCCCGTCCCCTAACCCTAACTCTAGCCCGAACCCTAACCCTAACCCTTCCCCGAAGCCTGACCCTCACCCGTCCCATAATCCTAACACGTACGCTCACACTAAACCGCGCCCTCACACGCACGCTCCCCCTAAAGCGTTGTCGGACCCTCACCTGGACCCTAAACCGTCCCCGTCCCCTAACCCTAACCCTAGCCTGAACCCTAACCCTAAACCTTCCCCGAAGCCTGACCCTCACCCGTCCCCTAATCCTAACCCGTAGGCTCACACTAACCCGCGCCCACACAAGAACGCTCCCCCTAAGGCATTGTCGGACCCTCACCTGGACCCTAAACCGTCCCCGTCCCCTAACCCTAACGCTAGCCCGAACCCTAACCCTAACCCTTTCCCGAAGCCTGACCCTCACCCGTCCCCTAATCCTAAAACGTAGGATCACACTAACCCGCGCCCTCACACGCACGCTCCCCCTAAAGCGTTGTCGGACCCTCACCTGGACCCTAAACCGTCCCCGTCCCCTAACCCTAACCCTAGCCCGAACCCTAACCCTAACCCTTCCCCGAAGCCTGACACTCACTCGTCCCCTAATCCTAACCCGTACGCTCACACTAACCCGCGCCCTCACACGCACGCTCCCCCTAAAGCGTTGTCGGACCCTCACCTGGACCCTAAACCGTCCCCGTCCCCTAACCCTAACCCTAGCCCGAACCCTAACCCTAACCCTTCCCCGAAGCCTGACCCTCACCCGTCCCCTAATCCTAACCCGTAGGCTCACACTAACCCGCGCCCTCACACGCACGCTCCCCCTAAAGCGTTGTCGGACCCTCACCTGGACCCTAAACCGTCCCCATCCCCTAACCCTAACCCTAGCCCGAACCCTAACCCTAAGACTTCCAGGAAGCCTGACCCTCACCCGTCCCCTAATCCTAACCCGTACGCTCACACTAACCCGCGCCCTCACACGCGCGCTCCCCCTAAAGCGTTGTCGGACCCTCACCTGGACCCTAAACCGTCCCCGTCCCCTAACCCTAACCCTAGCCTGAACCCTAACCCTGACCCTTTCCCGAAGCCTGACCCTCACCCGTCCCCTAATCATAACCCGTAGGCTCACACTAACCCGCGCCCTCACACGCACGCTCCCCCTAAAGCGTTGTCGGACCCTCACCTGGACCCTAAACCGTCCCCGTCCCCTAACCCTAACCCTAGCCTGAACCCTAACCCTAAACCTTCCCCGAAGCCTGACCCTCACCCGTCCCCTAATCCTAACCCGTAGGCTCACACTAACCCGCGCCCACACAAGAACGCTCCCCCTAAGGCATTGTCGGACCCTCACCTGGACCCTAAACCGTCCCCGTCCCCTAACCCTAACGCTAGCCCGAACCCTAACCCTAACCCTTTCCCGAAGCCTGACCCTCACCCGTCCCCTAATCCTAAAACGTAGGATCACACTAACCCGCGCCCTCACACGCACGCTCCCCCTAAAGCGTTGTCGGACCCTCACCTGGACCCTAAACCGTCCCCGTCCCCTAACCCTAACCCTAGCCCGAACCCTAACCCTAACCCTTCCCCGAAGCCTGACACTCACTCGTCCCCTAATCCTAACCCGTACGCTCACACTAACCCGCGCCCTCACACGCACGCTCCCCCTAAAGCGTTGTCGGACCCTCACCTGGACCCTAAACCGTCCCCGTCCCCTAACCCTAACCCTAGCCCGAACCCTAACCCTAACCCTTCCCCGAAGCCTGACCCTCACCCGTCCCCTAATCCTAACCCGTAGGCTCACACTAACCCGCGCCCTCACACGCACGCTCCCCCTAAAGCGTTGTCGGACCCTCACCTGGACCCTAAACCGTCCCCATCCCCTAACCCTAACCCTAGCCCGAACCCTAACCCTAAGACTTCCAGGAAGCCTGACCCTCACCCGTCCCCTAATCCTAACCCGTACGCTCACACTAACCCGCGCCCTCACACGCGCGCTCCCCCTAAAGCGTTGTCGGACCCTCACCTGGACCCTAAACCGTCCCCTAACCCTAACCCTAACCCTAGCCCGAACCCTAACCCTAACCCTTCCCCGAAGCCTGACCCTCACCCGTCCCCTAATCCTAACCCGTACGCTCACACTAACCCGCGCCCTCACACGCACGCTCCCCCTAAAGCGTTGTCGGACCCTCACCTGGACCCTAAACCGTCCCCGTCCCCTAACCCTAACCCTAGCCTGAACCCTAACCCTAAAACTTCCCCGAAGCCTGACCCTCACCCGTCACCTAATCCCAACCCGTAGGCTCACACTAACCCGCGCCCTCACACGCACGCTCCCCCTAAAGCGTTGTCGGACCCTCACCTGGACCCTAAACCGTCCCCGTCCCCTAACCCTAACCCTAGCCTGAACCCTAACCCTGACCCTTTCCCGAAGCCTGACCCTCACCCGTCCCCTAATCATAACCCGTAGGCTCACACTAACCCGCGCCCTCACACGCACGCTCCCCCTAAAGCGTTGTCGGACCCTCACCTGGACCCTAAACCGTCCCCGTCCCCTAACCCTAACCCTAGCCCGAACCCTAACCCTAACCCTTCCCCGAAGCCTGACCCTCACCCGTCCCCTAATCGTAACCCGTACGCTCACACTAACCCGCGCCCTCACACGCACGCTCCCCCTAAAGCGTTGTCGGACCCTCACCTGGACCCTAAACCGTCCCCGTCCCCTAACACTAACCCTAGCCCGAACCCTAAACCTAACACTTCCCCGAAGCCTGACCCTCACCCGTCCCCTAATCCTAACCCGTAGGCTCACACTAACCCGCGCCTCACACGCACGCTCCCCCTAAAGCGTTGTCGGACCCTCACCTGGACCCTAAACCGTCCCCGTCCCCTAACCCTAACCCTAGCCCGAACACTAACCCTGACTCTTCTCCGAAGCCTGACCCTCATTCGTCCCCTAATCCTAACCCCTAGGCTCACACTAACCCACGCCCTCACACGCACGCTCCCCCTAAAGCGTTGTCGGACCCTCACCTGGACCCTAAACCGTCCCCGTCCCCTAACCCTAACCCTAGCCCGAACCCTAACCCTAACCCTTCCCCGAAGCCTGACCCTCACCCATCCCCTAATCCTAACCCGTAGGCTCACACTAACCCGCGTCCTCACACGCACGCTCCCCCTAAAGCGTTGTCGGACCCTCACCTGGACCCTAAACCGTCCCCGTCCCCTACCCTAACCCTAGCCCGAACCCTAACCCTAAACCTTCCCCGAAGCCTGACCCTCACCAGTCCCCTAATCCTAATCCGTAGGCTCACACTAACCCGCGCCCTCACACGCACGCTCCCCCTAAAGCGTTGTCGGACCCTCACCTGGACCCTAAACCGTCCCCGTCCCCTAACCCTAACCCTAGCCCGAACCCTAACCCTAACCCTTCCCCGAAGCCTGACCCTCACCCGTCCCCTAATTCTATCCCGTACACTCACACTAACCCGCGCCCTCACACGCACGCTCCCCCTAAAGCGTTGTCGGACCCTCACCTGGACCCTAAACCGTCCCCGTCCCCTAACCCTAACCCTAGCCCGAACCCTAACCCTAACCCTTCCCCGAAGCCTGACCCTCACCCGTCCCCTAATCCTAACCCATAGGCTCACACTAACCCGCGCCCTCACACGCACGCTCCCCCTAAAGCGTTGTCGGACCCTCACCTGGACCCTAAACCGTCCCCGTCCCCTAACCCTAACCCTAGCCTGAACCCTAACCCTAAACCTTCCCCGAAGCCTGACCCTCACCCGTCCCCTAATCCTAACCCGTTGGCTCACACTAACCCGCGCCCTCACACGCACGCTCCCCCTAAAGCGTTGTCGGACCCTCACCTGGACCCTAAACCGTCCCCGTGCCCTAACCCTAACCCTAGCCCGAACCCTAACCCTGACCCTTTCCCGAAGCCTGACCCTCACCCGTCCCCTAATCCTAACCCGTACGCTCACACTAACCCGCGCCCTCACACGCACGCTCCCCCTACAGCGTTGTCGGACCCTCACCCCACCCTAAACCGTCCCCGTGCCCTAACACTAACCCTAGCCCGAACCCTAAACCTAATCCTTCCCCGAAGCCTGACCCTCACCCGTCCCGTAATCCTAACCCGTAGGCTCACACTATCCCACGCCCTCACACGCACGCTCCCCCTAAAGCGTTGTCGGACCCTCACCTGGACCCTAAACCGTCCCCGTCCCCTAACCCTAACCCTAGCCCGAAACCTAACCCTAACCCTTCCCCGAAGCCTGACCCTCACCCGTCCCCTAATCCTAACCCGTACGCTCACACTAACCCGCGCCCTCACACGCGCGCTCCCACTAAAGCGTTGTCGGACCCTCACCTGGACCCTAAACCGTCCCCGTCCCCTAACCCTAACCCTATCCCGAACCCTAACCCTGACCCTTCCCTGAAGCCTGACCGTCACCCGTCCCCTAATCCTAACCCGTAGGCTGACACTAACCCGCGCCCTCACACGCACGCTCCCCCTAAAGCGTTGTCTGACCCTCACCTGGACCCTAAACCGTCCCCGTCCCCTAACCCTAACCCTAGCCCGAACCCTAACCCTGACCCTTCCCCGAAGTCTGACACTCACCCGTCCCCTAATCCTAACCCGTAGGCTCACACTAACCCGCGCCCTCACACGCACGCTCCCCCTAAAGCGTTGTCGGCCCCTCACCTGGACCCTAAACCGTCCCCGTCCCCTAACCCTAACCCTAGCCCGAACCCTAACCCTAACCCTTCCCCGAAGCCTGACCCTCACCCGTCCCCTAATCCTAACCCGTACGCTCACACTAACCCGAGCCCTCACACGCAGGCTCCCCCTAAATAGTTGTCGGACCCTCACCTGGACCCTAAACCGTCCTCGTCCCCTAACCCTAACTCTAGCCCGAACCCTAACCCTAAGCCTTCCCCGAAGCCTGACCCTCACCCGTCCCCTAATCCTAACCCGTACGCTAACACTAACCCGCGCCCTCACACACAGGCTCCCCCTAAAGCGTTGTCGGACCCTCACCTGGACCCTAAACCGTCCCCGTCCCCTAACCCTAACCCTAGCCCGAACCCTAACCCTGACCCTTCCCGGAAGCCTGACCCTCACCCGTCCCCTAATCCTAACCCGTACGCTCACACTAACCCGCGCCCTCACACGCAGGCTCCCCATAAAGCGTTGTCGGACCCTCACCTGGACCCTAAACCGTCCCCGTCCCCTAACCCTAACCCTAGCCCGAACCCTAACCCTAACCCTTCCCCGAAGCCTGACCCTCATCCGTCCCCTAATCCTAACGCGTAGGCTCACACTAACCCGCGCCCTCACACGCACGCTCCCCCTAAAGCGTTGTCGGACCCTCACCTGGACCCTAAACCGTCCCCGTCCCCTAACCCTAACCCTAGCCCGAACCCTAAACCTGAACCTTCCCCGAAGCCTGACCCTCACCCGTCCCCTAATCCTAACCCGTAGGCTCACACTAACCCGCGCCCTCACACGCACGCTCCCCCTAAAGCGTTGTCGGACCCTCACCTGGACCCTAAACCGTCCCCGTCAACTAACCCTAACCATAGCCCGAACCCTAACACTGACCCTTCCCCGAAGTCTGAGCCTCACCCGTCCCCTAATACTAACCCGTAGGCTCACACTAACCCGCGCCCTCACACGCACGCTCCCCCTAAAGCGTTGTCGGACCCTCACCTGGACCCTAAACCGTCCCCGTCCCCTAACCCTAACCCTAGCCCGAACCCTAACCCTAACCCTTCCCCGAAGCCTGACCCTCACCCGTCCCCTAATCCTAACCCGTAGGCTCACACTAACCCGCGCCCTCACACGCACGCTCCCCCTAAAGCGTTGTCGGACCCTCACCTGGACCCTAAACCGTCCCCGTCCCCTAACCCTAACCCTAGCCCGAACCCTATCCCTAACCCTTCCCCGAAGCCTGACCCTCACCCGTCCCATAATCCTAACCCGTACGCTCACACTAACCCGCGCCCTCACACGCACGCTCCCCCTAAAGTGTTGTCGGACCCTCACCTGGACCCTAAACCGTCCCCGTCCCCTAACCCTAACCCTAGCCCGAACCCTAACCCTAACCCTTCCCCGAAGCCTGACCCTCACCCGTCCCCTAATCCTAACCCGTAGGCTCACACTAACCCGCGCCCTCACACGCACGCTCCCCCTAAAGGGTTGTCGGACCCTCACCTGGACCCTAAACCGTCCCCGTCCCCTAACCCTAACCCTAGCCCGAACCCTAACCCTAACCCTTCCCCGAAGCCTGACCCTCACCCGTCCCCTAATCCTAACCCGTACGCTCACACTAACCCGTGCCCTCACACGCGCGCTCCCCCTAAAGCGTTGTCGGACCCTCACCTGGACCCTAAACCGTCCCCGTCCCCTAACCCTAACCCTAGCCCGAACCCTAAACCTAACCCTTCCCCGAAGCCTGACCCTCACCCGTCCCCTAATCCTAACACGTACGCTCACACTAACCCGCACCCTCACACGCACGCTCCCCCTAAAGCGTTGTCGGACCCTCACCTGGACCCTAAACCGTCCCCGTCCCCTAACCCTAACCCTAGCCTGAACCCTAACCCTAAACCTTCCCCGAAGCCTCACCCTCACCCGTCCCCTAATCCTAACCCGTAGGCTCACAGTAACCCGCGCCCTCACACGCACGCTCCCCCTAAAGCGTTGTCGGACCCTCACCTGGACCCTAAACCGTCCCCATGCCCTAACCCTAACCCTAGCCCGAACCCTAACCCTGACACTTTCCAGAAGCCTGACCCTCACCCGTCGCCTAATCCTAACCCGTAGGCTCACACTAACCTGCGCCCTCACACGCACGCTCCCCCTAAAGCGTTGTCCGACCCTCACCTGGACCCTAAACCGTCCCCGTCCCCTAACCCTAACCCTAGCCCGAACCCTAACCCTGACCCTTCCCCGAATCCTGACCCTCACCCGTCCCCTAATCCTAACCCGTAGGCTCACACTAACCCGCGCCCTCACACGCACGCTCCCCCTAAAGCGTTGTCGGACCCTCACCTGGACACTAAACCGTCCCCATCCCCGAACCCTTACCCTAGCCCGAACCCTAACCCTAATCCTTGCCCGAAGCCTGACCCTCACCCGTCCCCTAATCCTAACCCGTAGGCTCACACTAACCCGCGCCCTCACACGCACGCTCCCCCTAAAGGGTTGTCGGACCCTCACCTGGACCCTAAACCGTCCCCGTCCCCTAACCCTAACCCTAGCCCGAACCCTAACCCTAACCCTTCCCCGAAGCCTGACCCTCACCCGTCCCCTAATCCTAACCCGTACGCTCACACTAACCCGCGCCCTCACACGCGCGCTCCCACTAAAGCGTTGTTGGACCCTCACCTGGACCCTAAACCGTCCCCGTCCCCTAACCCTAACCCTAGCCCGAACCCTAACCCTGACCCTTCCCCGAAGCCTGACCGTCACCCGTCCCCTAATCCTAATCCGTAGGCTCACACTAACCCGCGCCCTCACACGCACGCTCCCCCTAAAGCGTTGTCGGACCCTCACCTGGACCCTAAACCGTCCCCGTCCCCTAACCCTAACCCTAGCCCGAACCCTAACCCTGATCCTTCCCCGAAGTCTGACCCTCACCCGTCCCCTAATACTAACCCGTAGGCTCACACTAACCCGCGCCCTCACACGCACGCTCCCCCTAAAGCGTTGTCGGACCCTCATCTGGACCCTAAACCGTCCCCGTCCCCTAACCCTAACCCTAGCCCGAACCCTAACCCTAACCCTTCCCCGAAGCCTGACCCTCACCCGTCCCCTAATCCTAACCCGTACGCTCACACTAACCCGTGCCCTCACACGCACGCTCCCCCTAAAGCTTTTTTCGGACCCTCACCTGGACCCTAAACCGTCCCCATCCCCTAACCCTAACCCTAGCCCGAACCCTAACCCTAACCCTTCCCCGAAGCCTGTCCCTCACCCGTCCCCTAATCCTATTCCGTACGCTAACACTAACCCACGCCCTCACACGCACGCTCCCCCTAAAGCGTTGTCGGACCCTCACCTGGACCCGAAACCGTCCCCGTCCCCTAACCCTAACCCTAGCCCGAACCCTAACCCTGACCCTTCCCCGAAGCCTGACCGTCACCCGTCCCCTAATCCTAACCGGTAGGCTCACACTAACCCGCGCCCTCACACGCACGCTCCCCCTAAAGCGTTGTCGGACCCTCACCTGGACCCTAAACCGTCCCCGTCCCCTAACCCTAACCCTAGCCCGAACCCTAACCCTGACCCTTCCCCGAAGTCTAACCCTCACCCGTCCCCTTATCCTAACCCGTAGGCTCACACTAACCCGCGCCCTCACACGCACGCTCCCCCTAAAGCGTTGTCGGACCCTCACCTGGACCCTAAACTGTCCCCGTGCCCTAACCCTAACCCTAGCCCGAACCCTAACCCTAACCCTTCCCCGAAGCCTGACCCTCACCCGTCCCCTAATCCTAACCCGTAGGCTCACACTAACCCGCGCCCTCACACGCACGCTCCCCCTAAAGCGTTTTCGGACCCTCACCTGAACCCTAAACCGTCCCCGTCCCCTAACCCAAACCCTAGCCCGAACCCTAAACCTAATCCTTCCCCGAAGCCTGACCCTCACCCGTCCCCTAATCCTAACCCGTAGGCTCACACTAACCCGCGCCCTCACACGCACGCTCCCCTTAAAGCGTTGTCGGACCCTCACCTGGACCCTAAACCGTCCCCGTCCCCTAACCCTAACCGTAGCCCGAACCCTAACCCTGACCCTTCCCCGAAGCCTGACCCTCAACCGTCCCCTAATCCTAACCCGTAGGCTCACACTAACCCGCGCCCTCACACGCACGCTCCCCCTAAAGCGTTGTCGTACCCTCACCTGGACCCTAAACCGTCCCCGTCCCCTAACCCTAACCCTAGCCCGAACCCTAACCCTAACACTTCCCTGAAGCCTGAACCTCACCCATCCCCTAATCCTAACCCGTACGCTAACACTAACCTGCACCCTCACACGCACGCTCCCCCTAAAACGTTGTCGGACCCTCACCTGGACCCTAAACCGTCCCCGTCCCCTAACCCTAACCCTAGCCCGAACCCTAACCCTAACCCTTCCCCGAAGCCTGACCCTCACCCGTCCCCTAATCCTAACCCGTAGGCTCACACTAACCCGCGCCCTCACACGCACGCTCCCCCTAAAGCGTTGTCGGACCCTCACCTGGACCCTAAACCGTCCCCGTGCCCTAACCCTAACCCTAGCCCGAACCCTAACCCTAACCCTTCCCCGAAGCCTGACCCTCACCCGTCCCCTAATCCTAACCCGTAGGCTCACACTAACCCACGCCCTCACACGCACGCTCCCCCTAAAGCGTTTTCGGACCCTCACCTGAACCCTAAACCGTCCCCGTCCCCTAACCCAAACCCTAGCCCGAACCCTAACCCTGACCTTTCCCCGAAGCCTGACCCTCACCCGTCCCCTAATCCTAACCCGTAGGCTCACACTAACCCACGCCCTCACACGCACGCTCCCCATAAAGCGTTGTCGGACCCTCACCTGGACCCTAAACCGTCCCCGTCCCCTAACCCTAACCCTAGCCCGAACCCTAAACCTAATCCTTCCCCGAAGCCTGACACTCACCCGTCCCCTAATCCTAACCCGTAGGCTCACACTAACCCGCGCCCTCACACGCACGCTCCCCTTAAAGTGTTGTCGGACCCTCACCTGGACCCTAAACCGTCCCCGTCCCCTAACCCTAACCGTAGCCCGAACCATAACCCTGACACTTCCCCGAAGCCTGACCCTCACCCGTCCCCTAATCCTAACCCGTAGGCTCACACTAACCCGCGCCCTCACACGCACGCTCCCCCTAAAGCGTTGTCGGACCCTCACCTGGACCCTAAACCGTCCCCGTCCCCTAACCCTAACCCTAGCCCGAACCCTAACCCTAACCCTTCCCCGAAGCCTGACCCTCACCCGTCCCCTAATCCTAACCCGTACGCTCACACTAACCCGCGCCCTCACACGCACGCTCCCCCTAAAGCGTTGTCGGACCCTAACCTGGACCCTAAACCGTCCCCGTCCCCTAACCCTAACCCTAGCCCGAACCCTAACCCTAACCCTTCCCCGAAGCCTGACGCTCACCCGTCCCCTAATCCTAACCCACAGGCTCACACTAACCCACGCCCTCACACGCACGCTCCCCCTTAAGCGTTGTCGGACCCTCACCTGGACCCTAAACCGTCCCCGTCCCCTAACCCTAACCCTAGCCCGTACCCTAACCCTGAACCTTCCCCGAAGCCTGACCCTCACCCGTCCACTAATCCTAAACCGTAGGCTCACACTAACCCGCGCCCTCACACGCACGCTCCCCCTAAAGCGTTGTCGGACCCTCACCTGGACCCTAAACCGTCCCCATCCCCTAACCCTAACCCTAGCCCGAACCCTAACCCTAACACTTCCCTGAAGCCTGACCCTCAACCATCCCCTAATCCTAACCCGTACGCTAACACTAACCTGCGCCCTCAGACGCACGATCCCCCTAAAACTTTTTCGGACCCTCACCTGGACCCTAAACCGTCCCCGTCCCCTAACCCTAACCCTAGCCCGAACCCTAACCCTAACACTTCCCCGAAGCCTGACCCTCACCCGTCCCCTAATCCTAACCCGTAGGCTCACACTAACCCGCGCCCTCATACGCACGCTCCCCCTAAAGCGTTGTCGGACCCTCACCTGGACCCTAAACCGTCCCCGTCCCCTAAACCTAACCCTAGCCCGAAACCTAACACTGACCCTTCCCCGAAGTCTGACCCTCACCCGTCCCCTAATCCTAACCCGTAGGCTCACACTAACCCGCGCCCTCACACGCACGCTCCCCCTAATGCGTTGTCGGACCCTCACCTGGACCCTAAACCGTCCCCGTCCCCTAACCCTAACCCTAGCCCGAACCCTAACCCTAACCCTTCCCCGAAGCCTGACCCTCACCCGTCCCCTAATCCTAACCCGTACGCTCACACTAACCCGCGCCCTCACACGCACGCTCCCCCTAAAGTGTTGTCGGACCCTCACCTGGACCCTAAACCGTCCCCGTCCCCTAACCCTAACCCTAGCCCGAACCCTAACCCTAACCCTTCCCCGAAGCCTGACCCTCACCCGTCACCTAATCCTAACCCACAGGCTCACACTAACCCACGCCCTCACACGCACGCTCCCCCAAAGCGTTGTCGGACCCTCACCTGGACCCTAAACCGTCCCCGTCCCCTAACCCTAACCCTAGCCCGAACCCTAACCCTAAAACTTCCCCGAAGCCTGACCCTCACCTGTCCCCTAATCCTAACCCGTAGGCTCACACTAACCCGCGCCCTCACACGCACGCTCCCCCTAAAGCGTTGTCGGACCCTCACCTGGACCCTAAACCGTCCCCGTCCCCTAACCCTAACCCTAGCCCGAACCCTAACCCTAATCCTTGCCCGAAGCCTGACCCTCACCCGTCCCCTAATCCTAACCCGTACGCTCACACTAACCCGCACCCTCACACGCACTATCCCCCTAAAGCGTTGTCGGACCCTCACCTGGACCCTAAACCGTCCCCGTCCCCTAACCCTAACCCTAGCCCGAACCCTAACCCTAACCCTTCCCCGAAGCCTGACCCTCACCCGTCCCCTAATCCTAACCCGTACGCTCACACTATCCCGCGCCCTCACACGCGCGCTCCCACTAAAGCGTTGTCGGACCCTCACCTGAACCCTAAACCGTCCCCGTCCCCTAACCCTAACCCTAGCCCGAACCCTAACCCTGACCCTTCCCCGAAGCCTGACCGTCACCCGTCCCCTAATCCTAACCCGTAGGCTCACACTAACCTGCGCCCTCACACGCACGCTCCCCCTAAAGCGTTGTCGGACCCTCACCTGGACCCTAAACCGTCCCCGTCCCCTAACCCTAACCCTAGCCCGAACCCTAACCCTGATACTTCCCCGAAGTCTGACCCTCACCCGTCCCCTAATCCTAACCCGTAGGCTCACACTAACCCGCACCCTCACACGCACGCTCCCCCTAAAGCGTTGTCGGACCCTCACCTGGACCCTAAACCGTCCCCGTCCCCTAACCCTAACCCTAGCCCGAACCCTAACCCTAACCCTTCCCCGAAGCCTGACCCTCACCCGTCCCCTAATCCTAACCCGTACGCTCACACTAACCCACGCCCTCACACGCACGCTCCCCCTAAAGCGTTGTCGGACCCTCACCTGGACCCTAAACCGTCCCCGTCCCCTAACCCTAACCCTAGCCCGAACCCTAACCCTAACCCTTCCCCGAAGCCTGACCCTCACCCGTCCCCTAATCCTAACCCGTACGCTCACACTAACCCGCGCCCTCACACGCACGCTCCCCCTACAGCGTTGTCGGACCCTCACCTGGACCCTAAACCGTCACCGTCCCCTAACCCTAACCCTAGCCCGAACCCTAACCCTAACACTTCCCCGAAGCCTGACCCTCACCCGTCCCCTAATCCTATCCCATACGCTAACACTAACCCGCGCCCTCACACGCACGCTCCCCCTAAAGCGTTGTCGGACCCTCACCTGGACCCGAAACCGTCCCCGTCCCCTAACCCTAACCCTAGCCCGAACCCTAACCCTGACCCTTCCCCGAAGCCTGACCGTCACCCGTCCCCTAATCCTAACCAGTAGGCTCACGCTAACCCGCGCCCTCACACGCACGCTCCCCCTAAAGCGTTGTCGGACCCTCACCTGGACCCTAAACCGTCCCCGTCCCCTAACCCTAACCCTAGCCCGAACCCTAACCCTGACCCTTCCCCGAAGTCTGACCCTCACCCGTCCCCTTATCCTAACCCGTAGGCTCACACTAACCCGCGCCCTCACACGCACGCTCCCCCTAAAGCGTTGTCGGACCCTCACCTGGACCCTAAACCGTCCCCGTCCCCTAACCCTAACCCTAGCCCGAACCCTAACCCTAACCCTTCCCCGAAGCCTGACCCTCACCTGTCCCCTAATCCTAACCCGTACGCTCACACTAACCCGCGCCCTCACACGCACGCTCCCCCTAAAGCGTTGTCGGACCCTCACCTGAACCCTAAACCGTCCCCGTCCCCTAACCCTAACCAGCCCGAACCCTAACCCTGACCCTTCCCCGAAGCCTGACCCTCACCCGTCCCCTAATCCTAACCCGTAGGCTCACACTAACCCACGCCCTCACACGCACGCTCCCCCTAAAGCGTTGTCGGACCCTCACCTGGACCCTAAACCGTCCCCGTCCACTAACCCTAACCCTAGCCCGAACCCTAACCCTAATCCTTTCCCGAAGCCTGACCCTCACCCGTCCCCTAATCCTAACCCTTAGGCTCACACTAACCCGCGCCCTCACACGCACGCTCCCCATAAAGCGTTGTCGGACCCTCACCTGGACCCTAAACCGTCCCCGTCCCCTAACCCTAACCCTAGCCCTAAACCTAACCCTAAACCTTCCCCGAAGCCTGACCCTCACCCGTCCCCTAATCCTAACCCGTACGCTCACACTAACCCGCTCCCTCACACACGCGCTCCCACTGAAGCGTTGTCGGACCCTCACCTGGACCCTAAACCGTCCCCGTCCCCGTCCCCTAACCCTAGCCCGAACCCTAACCCTGAACCTTCCCCGAAGCCTGACCGTCACCCGTCCCCTAATCCTAACCCGTAGGCTCACGCTAACCCGCGCCCTCACACGCACGCTCCCCCTAAATCGTTGTCGGACCCTCACCTGGACCCTAAACCGTCCCCGTCCCCTAACCCTAACCCTAGCCCGAACCCTAACCCTGACCCTTCCCCGAAGTCTGACCCTCACCCGTCCCCTTATCCTAACCCGTAGGCTCACACTAACCCGCGCCCTCACACGCACGCTCCCCCTAAAGCGTTGTCGGACCCTCACCTGGACCCTAAACCGTCCCCGTCCCCTAACCCTAACCCTAGCCCGAACCCTAACCCTAACCCTTTCCCGAAGCCTGACCCTCACCCGTCCCCTAATCCTAACCCGTACGCTCACACTAACCCGCGCCCTCACACGCACGCTCCCCCTAAAGCGTTGTCGGACCCTCACCTGAACCCTAAACCGTCCCCGTCCCCTAACCGTAACCCTAGCCCTAAACCTAACCCTAACCCTTCCCCGAAGCCTGACCCTCACCCGTCCCCTAATCCTAACCCGTACGCTCACACTAACCCGCGCCCTCACACGCGCGCTCCCACTGAAGCGTTGTCGGACCCTCACCTGGACCCTAAACCGTCCCCGTCCTCTAAACCTAACCCTAGCCCGAACCCTAACCCTAACCCTTCCCCGAAGCCTGACCCTCACCCGTCACCTAATCCTAACCCACAGGCTCACACTAACCCACGCCCTCACACGCACGCTCCCCCAAAGCGTTGTCGGACCCTCACCTGGACCCTAAACCGTCCCCGTCCCCTAACCCTAACGCTAGCCCGAACCCTAACCCTAAACCTTCCCCGAAGCCTGACCCTCACCCGTCCCCTAATCCTAACCCGTAGGCTCACACTAACCCGCGCCCTCACACGCACGCTCCCCCTAAAGCGTTGTCGGACCCTCACCTGGACCCTAAACCGTCCCCGTCCCCTAACCCTAACCCTAGCCCGAACCCTAACCCTAATCCTTGCCCGAAGCCTGACCCTCACCCGTCCCCTAATCCTAACCCGTACGCTCACACTAACCCGCACCCTCACACGCACACTCCCCCTAAAGCGTTGTCGGACCCTCACCTGGACCCTAAACCGTCCCCGTCCCCTAACCCTAACCCTAGCCCGAACCCTAAACCTAACCCTTCCCCGAAGCCTGACCCTCACCCGTCCCCTAATCCTAACCCGTACGCTCACACTATCCCGCGCCCTCACACGCGCGCTCCCACTAAAGCGTTGTCGGACCCTCACCTGAACCCTAAACCGTCCCCGTCCCCTAACCCTAACCCTAGCCCGAACCCTAACCCTGACCCTTCCCCGAAGCCTGACCGTCACCCGTCCCCTAATCCTAACACGTAGGCTCACACTAACCTGCGCCCTCACACGCACGCTCCCCCTAAAGCGTTGTCGGACCCTCACCTGGACCCTAAACCGTCCCCGTCCCCTAACCCTAACCCTAGCCCGAACCCTAACCCTGATACTTCCCCGAAGTCTGACCCTCACCCGTCCCCTAATCCTAACCCGTAGGCTCACACTAACCCGCACCCTCACACGCACGCTCCCCCTAAAGCGTTGTCGGACCCTCACCTGGACCCTAAACCGTCCCCGTCCCCTAACCCTAACCCTAGCCCGAACCCTAACCCTAACCCTTCCCCGAAGCCTGACCCTCACCCGTCCCCTAATCCTAACCCGTACGCTCACACTAACCCACGCCCTCACACGCACGCTCCCCCTAAAGCGTTGTCGGACCCTCACCTGGACCCTAAACCGTCCCCGTCCCCTAACCCTAACCCTAGCCCGAACCCTAACCCTAACCCTTCCCCGAAGCCTGACCCTCACCCGTCCCCTAATCCTAACCCGTACGCTCACACTAACCCGCGCCCTCACACGCACGCTCCCCCTACAGCGTTGTCGGACCCTCACCTGGACCCTAAACCGTCACCGTCCCCTAACCCTAACCCTAGCCCGAACCCTAACCCTAACCCTTCCCCGAAGCCTGACCCTCACCCGTCCCCTAATCCTATCCCATACGCTAACACTAACCCGCGCCCTCACACGCACGCTCCCCCTAAAGCGTTGTCGGACCCTCACCTGGACCCGAAACCGTCCCCGTCCCCTAACCCTAACCCTAGCCCGAACCCTAACCCTGACCCTTCCCCGAAGCCTGACTGTCACCCGTCCCCTAATCCTAACCCGTAGGCTCACGCTAACCCGCGCCCTCACACGCACGCTCCCCCTAAAGTGTTGTCGGACCCTCACCTGGACCCTAAACCGTCCCCGTCCCCTAACCCTAACCCTAGCCCGAACCCTAACCCTGACCCTTCCCCGAAGTCTGACCCTCACCCGTCCCCTTATCCTAACCCGTAGGCTCACACTAACCCGCGCCCTCACACGCACGCTCCCCCTAAAGCGTTGTCGGACCCTCACCTGGACCCTAAACCGTCCCCGTCCCCTAACCCTAACCCTAGCCCGAACCCTAACCCTAACCCTTCCCCGAAGCCTGACCCTCACCTGTCCCCTAATCCTAACCCGTACGCTCACACTAACCCGCGCCCTCACACGCATGCTCCCCCTAAAGCGTTGTCGGACCCTCACCTGAACCCTAAACCGTCCCCGTGCCCTAACCCTAACCAGCCCGAACGCTAACCCTGACCCTTCCCCGAAGCCTGACCCTCACCCGTCCCCTAATCCTAACCCATAGGCTCACACTAACCCACGCCCTCACACACACGCTCCCACTAAAGCGTTGTCGGACCCTCACCTGGACCCTAAACCGTCCCCGTCCCCTAACCCTAACCCTAGCCCGAACCCTAACCCTAATCCTTTCCCGAAGCCTGACCCTCACCCGTCCCCTAATCCTAACCCGTAGGCTCACACTAACCCGCGCCCTCACACGCACGCTCCCCTTAAAGCGTTGTCGGACCCTCACCTGGACCCTAAACCGTCCCCGTCCCCTAACCCTAACCCTAGCCCTAAACCTAACCCTAACCCTTCCCCGAAGCCTGACCCTCACCCGTCCCCTAATCCTAACCCGTACGCTCACACTAACCCGCTCCCTCACACGCGCGCTCCCACTGAAGCGTTGTCGGACCCTCACCTGGACCCTAAACCGTCCCCGTCCCCGTCCCCTAACCCTAGCCCGAACCCTAACCCTGACCCTTCCCCGAAGCCTGACCGTCACCCGTCCCCTAATCCTAACCCGTAGGCTCACGCTAACCCGCGCCCTCACACGCACGCTCCCCCTAAAGCGTTGTCGGACCCTCACCTGGACCCTAAACCGTCCCCGTCCCCTAACCCTAACCCTAGCCCGAACCCTAACCCTAATCCTTTCCCGAAGCCTGACCCTCACCCGTCCCCTAATCCTAACCCTTAGGCTCACACTAACCCGCGCCCTCACACGCACGCTCCCCTTAAAGCGTTGTCGGACCCTCACCTGGACCCTAAACCGTCCCCGTCCCCTAACCCTAACCCTAGCCCTAAACCTAACCCTAACCCTTCCCCGAAGCCTGACCCTCACCCGTCCCCTAATCCTAACCCGTACGCTCACACTAACCCGCTCCCTCACACACGCGCTCCCACTGAAGCGTTGTCGGACCCTCACCTGGACCCTAAACCGTCCCCGTCCCCTAACCCTAACCCTAGCCCGAACCCTAACCCTAACCCTTCCCCGAAGCCTGACCCTCACCCGTCACCTAATCCTAACCCACAGGCTCACACTAACCCACGCCCTCACACGCACGCTCCCCCAAAGCGTTGTCGGACCCTCACCTGGACCCTAAACCGTCCCCGTCCCCTAACCCTAACCCTAGCCCAAACCCTAACCCTAAACCTTCCCCGAAGCCTGACCCTCACCCGTCCCCTAATCCTAACCCGTAGGCTCACACTAACCCGCGCCCTCACACGCACGCTCCCCCTAAAGCGTTGTCGGACCCTCACCTGGACCCTAAACCGTCCCCGTCCCCTAACCCTAACCCTAGCCCGAACCCTAACCCTAATCCTTGCCCGAAGCCTGACCCTCACCCGTCCCCTAATCCTAACCCGTACGCTCACACTAACCCGCACCCTCACACGCACACTCCCCCTAAAGCGTTGTCGGACCGTCACCTGGACCCTAAACCGTCCCCGTCCCCTAACCCTAACCCTAGCCCGAACCCTAAACCTAACCCTTCCCCGAAGCCTGACCCTCACCCGTCCCCTAATCCTAACCCGTACGCTCACACTATCCCGCGCCCTTACACGCGCGCTCCCACTAAAGCGTTGTCGGACCCTCACCTGAACCCTAAACCGTCCCCGTCCCCTAACCCTAACCCTAGCCCGAACCCTAACCCTGACCCTTCCCCGAAGCCTGACCGTCACCCGTCCCCTAATCCTAACCCGTAGGCTCACACTAACCTGCGCCCTCACACGCACGCTCCCCCTAAAGCGTTGTCGGACCCTCACCTGGACCCTAAACCGTCCCCGTCCCCTAACCCTAACCCTAGCCCGAACCCTAACCCTGATACTTCCCCGAAGTCTGACCCTCACCCGTCCCCTAATCCTAACCCGTAGGCTCACACTAACCCGCACCCTCACACGCACGCTCCCCCTAAAGCGTTGTCGGACCCTCACCTGGACCCTAAACCGTCCCCGTCCCCTAACCCTAACCCTAGCCCGAACCCTAACCCTAACCCTTCCCCGAAGCCTGACCCTCACCCGTCCCCTAATCCTAACCCGTACGCTCACACTAACCCACGCCCTCACACGCACGCTCCCCCTAAAGCGTTGTCGGACCCTCACCTGGACCCTAAACCGTCCCCGTCCCCTAACCCTAACCCTAGCCCGAACCCTAACCCTAACCCTTCCCCGAAGCCTGACCCTCACCCGTCCCCTAATCCTAACCCGTACGCTCACACTAACCCGCGCCCTCACACGCACGCTCCCCCTACAGCGTTGTCGGACCCTCACCTGGACCCTAAACCGTCACCGTCCCCTAACCCTAACCCTAGCCCGAACCCTAACCCTAACCCTTCCCCGAAGCCTGACCCTCACCCGTCCCCTAATCCTATCCCATACGCTAACACTAACCCGCGCCCTCACACGCACGCTCCCCCTAAAGCGTTGTCGGACCCTCACCTGGACCCGAAACCGTCCCCGTCCCCTAACCCTAACCCTAGCCCGAACCCTAACCCTGACCCTTCCCCGAAGCCTGACTGTCACCCGTCCCCTAATCCTAACCCGTAGGCTCACGCTAACCCGCGCCCTCACACGCACGCTCCCCCTAAAGTGTTGTCGGACCCTCACCTGGACCCTAAACCGTCCCCGTCCCCTAACCCTAACCCTAGCCCGAACCCTAACCCTGACCCTTCCCCGAAGTCTGACCCTCACCCGTCCCCTTATCCTAACCCGTAGGCTCACACTAACCCGCGCCCTCACACGCACGCTCCCCCTAAAGCGTTGTCGGACCCTCACCTGGACCCTAAACCGTCCCCGTCCCCTAACCCTAACCCTAGCCCGAACCCTAACCCTAACCCTTCCCCGAAGCCTGACCCTCACCTGTCCCCTAATCCTAACCCGTACGCTCACACTAACCCGCGCCCTCACACGCATGCTCCCCCTAAAGCGTTGTCGGACCCTCACCTGAACCCTAAACCGTCCCCGTGCCCTAACCCTAACCAGCCCGAACGCTAACCCTGACCCTTCCCCGAAGCCTGACCCTCACCCGTCCCCTAATCCTAACCCGTAGGCTCACACTAACCCACGCCCTCACACGCACGCTCCCACTAAAGCGTTGTCGGACCCTCACCTGGACCCTAAACCGTCCCCGTCCCCTAACCCTAACCCTAGCCCGAACCCTAACCCTAATCCTTTCCCGAAGCCTGACCCTCACCCGTCCCCTAATCCTAACCCGTAGGCTCACACTAACCCGCGCCCTCACACGCACGCTCCCCTTAAAGCGTTGTCGGACCCTCACCTGGACCCTAAACCGTCCCCGTCCCCTAACCCTAACCCTAGCCCTAAACCTAACCCTAACCCTTCCCCGAAGCCTGACCCTCACCCGTCCCCTAATCCTAACCCGTACGCTCACACTAACCCGCTCCCTCACACGCGCGCTCCCACTGAAGCGTTGTCGGACCCTCACCTGGACCCTAAACCGTCCCCGTCCCCGTCCCCTAACCCTAGCCCGAACCCTAACCCTGACACTTCCCCGAAGCCTGACCGTCACCCGTCCCCTAATCCTAACCCGTAGGCTCACGCTAACCCGCGCCCTCACACGCACGCTCCCCCTAAAGCGTTGTCGGACCCTCACCTGGACCCTAAACCGTCCCCGTCCCCTAACCCTAACCCTAGCCCGAACCCTAACCCTGACCCTTCCCCGAAGTCTGACCCTCACCCGTCCCCTTATCCTAACCCGTAGGCTCACACTAACCCGCGCCCTCACACGCACGCTCCCCCTAAAGCGTTGTCGGACCCTCACCTGGACCCTAAACCGTCCCCGTCCCCTAACCCTAACCCTAGCCCGAACCCTAACCCTAACCCTTCCCCGAAGACTGACCCTCACCCGTCCCCTAATCCTATCCCGTACGCTCACACTAACCCGCGCCCTCACACGCACGCTCCCCCTAAAGCGTTGTCGGACCCTCACCTGAACCCTAAACCGTCCCCGTCCCCTAACCGTAACCCTAGCCCTAAACCTAACCCTAACCCTTCCCCGAAGCCTGACCCTCACCCGTCCCCTAATCCTAACCCGTACGCTCACACTAACCCGCGCCCTCACACGCGCGCTCCCACTGAAGCGTTGTCGGACCCTCACCTGGACCCTAAGCCGTCCCCGTCCCCTAAACCTAACCCTAGCCTGAACCCTAACCCTAACCCTTCCCCGAAGCCTGACCCTCACCCGTCCCCTAATCCTAACCCACAGGCTCACACTAACCCACGCCCTCACACGCACGCTCCCCCAAAGCGTTGTCGGACCCTCACCTGGACCCTAAACCGTCCCCGTCCCCTAACCCTAACCCTAGCCCGAACCCTAACCCTGAACCTTCCCCGAAGCCTGACCCTCACCCGTCCACTAATCCTAACCCGTAGGCTCACACTAACCCGCGCCCTCACACGCACGCTCCCCCTAAAGCGTTGTCGGACCCTCACCTGGACCCTAAACCGTCCCCGTCCCCTAACCCTAACCCTAGCCCGAACCCTAACCCTAACCCTTCCCCGAAGCCTGACCCTCACCCGTCCCCTAATCCTAACCCGTACGCTCACACTAACCCGCGCCCTCTCACGCACGCTCCCCCTAAAGTGTTGTCGGACCCTCACCTGGACCCTAAACCGTCCCCGTCCCCTAACCCTAACCCTAGCCCGAACCCTAACCCTAACCCTTCCCCGAAGCCTGACCCTCACCCGTCCCCTAATCCTAACCCGTAGGCTCACACTAACCCGCGCCCTCACACGCACGCTCCCCCTAAAGCGTTGTCATACCCTCACCTGGACCCTAAACCGTCCCCGTCCCCTAACCCTAACCCTAGCCTGAACCCTAACCCTAACCCTTCCCCGAAGCCTGACCCTCACCCGTCCCCTAATCCTAACCCGTACGCTCACACTAACCCGCGCCCTCACACGCACGCTCCCCCTAAAGCGTTGTCGGACCCTCACCTGAACCCTAAACCGTCCCCGTCCCCTAACCGTAACCCTAGCCCTAAACCTAACCCTAACCCTTCCCCGAAGCCTGACCCTCACCCGTCCCCTAATCCTAACCCGTACGCTCACACTAACCCGCGCCCTCACACGCGCGCTCCCACTGAAGCGTTGTCGGACCCTCACCTGGACCCTAAGCCGTCCCCGTCCCCTAAACCTAACCCTAGCCTGAACCCTAACCCTAACCCTTCCCCGAAGCCTGACCCTCACCCGTCCCCTAATCCTAACCCACAGGCTCACACTAACCCACGCCCTCACACGCACGCTCCCCCAAAGCGTTGTCGGACCCTCACCTGGACCCTAAACCGTCCCCGTCCCCTAACCCTAACCCTAGCCCGAACCCTAACCCTGAACCTTCCCCGAAGCCTGACCCTCACCCGTCCACTAATCCTAACCCGTAGGCTCACACTAACCCGCGCCCTCACACGCACGCTCCCCCTAAAGCGTTGTCGGACCCTCACCTGGACCCTAAACCGTCCCCGTCCCCTAACCCTAACCCTAGCCCGAACCCTAACCCTAACCCTTCCCCGAAGCCTGACCCTCACCCGTCCCCTAATCCTAACCCGTACGCTCACACTAACCCGCGCCCTCTCACGCACGCTCCCCCTAAAGTGTTGTCGGACCCTCACCTGGACCCTAAACCGTCCCCGTCCCCTAACCCTAACCCTAGCCCGAACCCTAACCCTAACCCTTCCCCGAAGCCTGACCCTCACCCGTCCCCTAATCCTAACCCGTAGGCTCACACTAACCCGCGCCCTCACACGCACGCTCCCCCTAAAGCGTTGTCATACCCTCACCTGGACCCTAAACCGTCCCCGTCCCCTAAACCTAACCCTAGCCTGAACCCTAACCCTAACCCTTCCCCGAAGCCTGACCCTCACCCGTCCCCTAATCCTAACCCGTACGCTCACACTAAACCGCGCCCTCACACGCACGCTCCCCCTAAAGCGTTGTCGGACCCTCACCTGGACCCTAAACCGTCCCCGTGCCCTAACCCTAACCCTAGCCCGAACCCTAACCCTGACACTTTCCAGAAGCCTGACCCTCACCCGTCCCCTAATCCTAACCCGTAGGCTCACACTAACCTGCGCCCTCACACGCACGCTCCCCCTAAAGCGTTGTCCGACCCTCACCTGGACCCTAAACCGTCCCCGTCCCCTAACCCTAACCCTAGCCCTAACCCTAAACCTAAGCCTTCCCCGAAGCCTGACCCTCACCTGTCCCCTAATCCTAACCCGTAGGCTCACACTATCCCGCGCCCTCACACGCACGCTCCCCCTAAAGCGTTGTCCAACCCTCACCTGGACCCTAAACCGTCCCCGTCCCCTAACCCTAACCCTAGCCCGAACACTAACCCTAAACCTTCCCCGAAGCCTGACCCTCACCCGTCCCCTAATCCTAACCCGTAGGCTCACACTAACCCGCGCCCTCACACGCACGCTCCCCCTAAAGCGTTGTCGGACCCTCACCTGGACCCTAAACCGTCCCCGTGCCCTAACCCTAACCCTAGCCCGAACCTTAACCCTGACCCTTCCCCGAATCCTGACCCTCACCCGTCCCCTAATCCTAACCCGTAGGCTCACACTAACCCGCGCCCTCACACGCACGCTCCCCCTAAAGCGTTGTCGGACCCTCACCTGGACACTAAACCGTCACCATCCCCTAACCCTAACCCTAGCCCGAACCCTAACCCTAATCCTTGCCCGAAGCCTGACCCTCACCCGTCCCCTAATCCTAACCCGTAGGCTCACACTAACCCGCGCCCTCACACGCACGCTCCCCCTAAAGGGTTGTTGGACCCTCACCTGGACCCTAAACCGTCCCCGTCCCCTAACCCTAACTCTAGCCCGAACCCTAACCCTAACCCTTCCCCGAAGCCTGACCGTCACCCGTCCCCTAATCCTAACCCGTACGCTCACACTAACCCGCGCCCTCACACGCGCGCTCCCACTAAAGCGTTGTCGGACCCTCACCTGGACCCTAAACCGTCCCCGTCCCCTAACCCTAACCCTAGCCCCAACCCTAACCCTAACCCTTCCCCGAAGCCTGACCGTCACCCGTCCCCTAATCCTAACACGTAGGCTCACACTAACCCGCGCCCTCACACGCACGCTCCCCCTAAAGCGTTGTCGGACCCTCACCTGGACCCTAAACCGTCCCCGTCCCCTAACCCTAACCCTAGCCCGAACCCTAACCCTGATCCTTCCCCGAAGTCTGACCCTCACCCGTCCCCTAATCCTAACCCGTAGGCTCACACTAACCCGCGCCCTCACACGCACGCTCCCCCTAAAGCATTGTCGGACCCTCATCTGGACCCTAAACCGTCCCCGTCCCCTAACCCTAACCCTAGCCCGAACCCTAACCCTAACCCTTCCCCGAAGCCTGACCCTCACCCGTCCCCTAATCCTAACCCGTACGCTCACACTAACCCGCGCCCTCACACGCACGCTCCCCCTAAAGCTTTGTCGGACCCTCACCTGGACCCTAAACCGTCCCCATCCCCTAACCCTAACCCTAGCCCGAACCCTAACCCTAACCCTTCCCCGAAGCCTGACCCTCACCCGTCCCCTAATCCTATCCCGTACGCAAACACTAACCCACGCCCTCACACGCACGCTCCCCCTAAAGCGTTGTCGGACCCTCACCTGGACCCGAAACCGTCCCCGTCCCCTAACCCTAACCCTAGCCCGAACCCTAACCCTGACCCTTCCCCGAAGCCTGACCGTCACCCGTCCCCTAATCCTAACCCGTAGGCTCACACTAACCCGCACCCTCACACGCACGCTCCCCCTAAAGCGTTGTCGGACCCTCACCTGGACCCTAAACCGTCCCCGTCCCCTAACCCTAACCCTAGCCCGAACCCTAACCCTAACCCTTCCCCGAAGCCTGACCCTCACCCGTCCCCTAATCCTAACCCGTACGCTCACACTAACCCACGCCCTCACACGCACGCTCCCCCTAAAGCGTTGTCGGACCCTCACCTGGACCCTAAACCGTCCCCGTCCCCTAACCCTAACCCTAGCCCGAACCCTAACCCTAACCCTTCCCAGAAGCCTGACCCTCACCCGTCCCCTAATCCTAACCCGTACGCTCACACTAACCCGCGCCCTCACACGCACGCTCCCCCTAAAGCGTTGTCGGACCCTCACCTGGACCCGAAACCGTCCCCGTCCCCTAACCCTAACCCTAGCCCGAACCCTAACCCTGACCCTTCCCCGAAGCCTGACGGTCACCCGTCCCCTAATCCTAACCCGTAGGCTCACACTAACCCGCGCCCTCACACGCACGCTCCCCCTAAAGCGTTGTCGGACCCTCACCTGGACCCTAAACCGTCCCCGTCCCCTAACCCTAACCCTAGCCCGAACCCTAACCCTGACCCTTCCCCGAAGTCTGACCCTCACCCGTCCCCTTATCCTAACCCGTAGGCTCACACTAACCCGCGCCCTCACACGCACGCTCCCCCTAAAGCGTTGTCGGACCCTCACCTGGACCCTAAACCGTCCCCGTCCCCTAACCCTAACCCTAGCCCGAACCCTAACCCTAACCCTTCCCCGAAGCCTGACCCTCACCTGTCCCCTAATCCTAACCCGTACGCTCACACTAACCCGCGCCCTCACACGCACGCTCCCCCTAAAGCGTTGTCGGACCCTCACCTGAACCCTAAACCGTCCCCGTCCCCTAACCCTAACCAGCCCGAACCCTAACCCTGACCCTTCCCCGAAGCCTGACCCTCACCCGTCCCCTAATCCTAACCCGTAGGCTCACACTAACCCACGCCCTCACACGCACGCTCCCCCTAAAGCGTTGTCGGACCCTCACCTGGACCCTAAACCGTCCCCGTCCCCTAACCCTAACCCTAGCCCGAACCCTAACCCTAATCCTTTCCCGAAGCCTGACCCTCACCCGTCCCCTAATCCTAACCCGTAGGCTCAAACTAACCCGCGCCCTCACACGCACGCTCCCCTTAAAGCGTTGTCGGACCCTCACCTGGACCCTAAACCGTCCCCGTCCCCTAACCCTAACCCTAGCCCTAAACCTAACCCTAACCCTTCCCCGAAGCCTGACCCTCACCCGTCCCCTAATCCTAACCCGTACGCTCACACTAACCCGCTCCCTCACACGCGCGCTCCCACTGAAGCGTTGTCGGACCCTCACCTGGACCCTAAACCGTCCCCGTCCCCGTCCCCTAACCCTAGCCCGAACCCTAACCCTGACCCTTCCCCGAAGCCTGACCGTCACCCGTCCCCTAATCCTAACCCGTAGGCTCACGCTAACCCGCGCCCTCACACGCACGCTCCCCCTAAAGCGTTGTCGGACCCTCACCTGGACCCTAAACCGTCCCCGTCCCCTAACCCTAACCCTAGCCCGAACCCTAACCCTGACCCTTCCCCGAAGTCTGACCCTCACCCGTCCCCTTATCCTAACCCGTAGGCTCACACTAACCCGCGCCCTCACACGCACGCTCCCCCTAAAGCGTTGTCGGACCCTCACCTGGACCCTAAACCGTCCCCGTCCCCTAACCCTAACCCTAGCCCGAACCCTAACCCTAACCCTTTCCCGAAGCCTGACCCTCACCCGTCCCCTAATCCTAACCCGTACGCTCACACTAACCCGCGCCCTCACACGCACGCTCCCCCTAAAGCGTTGTCGGACCCTCACCTGAACCCTAAACCGTCCCCGTCCCCTAACCGTAACCCTAGCCCTAAACCTAACCCTAACCCTTCCCCGAAGCCTGACCCTCACCCGTCCCCTAATCCTAACCCGTACGCTCACACTAACCCGCGCCCTCACACGCGCGCTCCCACTGAAGCGTTGTCGGACCCTCACCTGGACCCTAAACCGTCCCCGTCCCCTAAACCTAACCCTAGCCCGAACCCTAACCCTAACCCTTCCCCGAAGCCTGACCCTCACCTGTCCCCTAATCCTAACCCGTAGGCTCACACTCACCCGCGCCCTCACATGCACGCTCCCCTTAAAGCGTTGTCGGACCCTCACCTGGACCCTAAACCGTCCCCGTCCCCTAACCCTAACCCTAGCCCGAACCCTAACCCTGACACTTCCCCGAAGCCTGACCGTCACCCGTCCCCTAATCCTAACCCGTAGGCTCACACTAACCCGCGCCCTCACACGCACGCTCCCCCTAAAGCGTTGTCGGACCCTCACCTGGACCCTAAACCGTCCCCGTCCCCTAACCCTAACCCTAGCCCGAACCCTAACCCTAACCCTTCCCCGAAGCCTGACCCTCACCCGTCCCCTAATCCTAACCCGTACGCTCACACTAACCCGCGCCCTCACACGCACGCTCCCCCTAAAGCGTTGTCGGACCCTCACCTGGACCCTAAACCGTCCCCGTCCCCTAACCCTAACCCTAGCCCGAACCCTAACCGTAACCCTTCCCCGAAGCCTGACCCTCACCCGTCACCTAATCCTAACCCACAGGCTCACACTAACCCACGCCCTCACACGCACGCTCCCCCAAAGCGTTGTCGGACCCTCACCTGGACCCTAAACCGTCCCCGTCCCCTAACCCTAACCCTAGCCCGAACCCTAACCCTAAACCTTCCCCGAAGCCTGACCCTCACCCGTCCCCTAATCCTAACCCGTAGGCTCACACTAACCCGCGCCCTCACACGCACGCTCCCCCTAAAGCGTTGTCGGACCCTCACCTGGACCCTAAACCGTCCCCGTCCCCTAACCCTAACCCTAGCCCTAAACCTAACCCTAACCCTTCCCCGAAGCCTGACCCTCACCCGTCCCCTAATCCTAACCCGTACGCTCACACTAACCCGCTCCCTCACACGCGCGCTCCCACTGAAGCGTTGTCGGACCCTCACCTGGACCCTAAACCGTCCCCGTCCCCGTCCCCTAACCCTAGCCCGAACCCTAACCCTGACCCTTCCCCGAAGCCTGACCGTCACCCGTCCCCTAATCCTAACCCGTAGGCTCACGCTAACCCGCGCCCTCACACGCACGCTCCCCCTAAAGCGTTGTCGGACCCTCACCTGGACCCTAAACCGTCCCCGTCCCCTAACCCTAACCCTAGCCCGAACCCTAACCCTGACCCTTCCCCGAAGTCTGACCCTCACCCGTCCCCTTATCCTAACCCGTAGGCTCACACTAACCCGCGCCCTCACACGCACGCTCCCCCTAAAGCGTTGTCGGACCCTCACCTGGACCCTAAACCGTCCCCGTCCCCTAACCCTAACCCTAGCCCGAACCCTAAACCTAACCCTTCCCCGAAGCCTGACCCTCACCCGTCCCCTAATCCTAACCCGTACGCTCACACTAACCCGCGCCCTCACACGCACGCTCCCCCTAAAGCGTTGTCGGACCCTCACCTGAACCCTAAACCGTCCCCGTCCCCTAACCGTAACCCTAGCCCTAAACCTAACCCTAACCCTTCCCCGAAGCCTGACCCTCACCCGTCCCCTAATCCTAACCCGTACGCTCACACTAACCCGCGCCCTCACACGCGCGCTCCCACTGAAGCATTGTCGGACCCTCACCTGGACCCTAAACCGTCCCCGTCCCCTAAACCTAACCCTAGCCCGAACCCTAACCCTAACCCTTCCCCGAAGCCTGACCCTCACCCGTCCCCTAATCCTAACCCACAGGCTCACACTAACCCACGCCCTCACACGCACGCTCCCCCAAAGCGTTGTCGGACCCTCACCTGGACCCTAAACCGTCCCCGTCCCCTAACCCTAACCCTAGCCCGAACCCTAACCCTGAACCTTCCCCGAAGCCTGACCCTCACCCGTCCACTAATCCTAACCCGTAGGCTCACACTAACCCGCGCCCTCACACGCACGCTCCCCCTAAAGCGTTGTCGGACCCTCACCTGGACCCTAAACCGTCCCCGTCAACTAACCCTAACCCTAGCCCGAACCCTAACCCTGACCCTTCCCCGAAGTCTGAGCCTCACCCGTCCCCTAATCCTAACCCGTAGGCTCACACTAACCCGCGCCCTCACACGCACGCTCCCCCTAAAGCGTTGTTGGACCCTCACCTGGACCCTAAACCGTCCCCGTCCCCTAACCCTAACCCTAGCCCGAACCCTAACCCTAACCCTTCCCCGAAGCCTGACCCTCACCCGTCCCCTAATCCTAACCCGTAGGCTCACACTAACCCGCGCCCTCACACGCACGCTCCCCCTAAAGCGTTGTCGGACCCTCACCTGGACCCTAAACCGTCCCCGTCCCCTAACCCTAAGCCTAGCCCGAACCCTAACCCTAACCCTTCCCCGAAGCCTGACCCTCACCCGTCCCCTAATCCTAACCCGTACGCTCACACTAACCCGCGCCCTCTCACGCACGCTCCCCCTAAAGTGTTGTCGGACCCTCACCTGGACCCTAAACCGTCCCCGTCCCCTAACCCTAACCCTAGCCCGAACCCTAACCCTAACCCTTCCCCGAAGCCTGACCCTCACCCGTCCCCTAATCCTAACCCGTAGGCTCACACTAACCCGCGCCCTCACACGCACGCTCCCCCTAAAGCGTTGTCGTACCCTCACCTGGACCCTAAACCGTCCCCGTCCCCTAACCCTAACCCTAGCCCGAACCCTAACCCTAACCCTTCCCCGAAGCCTGACCCTCACCCGTCCCATATCCTAACCCGTACGCTCACACTAACCCGCGCCCTCACACGCACGCTCCCCCTAAAGCGTTGTCGGACCCTCACCTGGACCCTAAACCGTCCCCGTGCCCTAACCCTAACCCTAGCCCGAACCCTAACCCTGACACTTTCCAGAAGCCTGACCCTCACCCGTCCCCTAATCCTAACCCGTAGGCTCACACTAACCTGCGCCCTCACACGCACGCTCCCCCTAAAGCGTTGTCCGACCCTCACCTGGACCCTAAACCGTCCCCGTCCCCTAACCCTAACCCTAGCCCTAACCCTAAACCTAAGCCTTCCCCGAAGCCTGACCCTCACCTGTCCCCTAATCCTAACCCGTAGGCTCACACTATCCCGCGCCCTCACACGCACGCTCCCCCTAAAGCGTTGTCCAACCCTCACCTGGACCCTAAACCGTCCCCGTCCCCTAACCATAACCCTAGCCCGAACACTAACCCTAAACCTTCCCCGAAGCCTGACCCTCACCCGTCCCCTAATCCTAACCCGTAGGCTCACACTAACCCGCGCCCTCACACGCACGCTCCCCCTAAAGCGTTGTCGGACCCTCACCTGGACCCTAAACCGTCCCCGTGCCCTAACCCTAACCCTAGCCCGAACCCTAACCCTGACCCTTCCCCGAATCCTGACCCTCACCCGTCCCCTAATCCTAACCCGTAGGCTCACACTAACCCGCGCCCTCACACGCACGCTCCCCCTAAAGCGTTGTCGGACCCTCACCTGGACACTAAACCGTCCCCATCCCCTAACCCTAACCCTAGCCCGAACCCTAACCCTAATCCTTGCCCGAAGCCTGACCCTCACCCGTCCCCTAATCCTAACCCGTAGGCTCACACTAACCCGCGCCCTCACACGCACGCTCCGCCTAAAGGGTTGTTGGACCCTCACCTGGACCCTAAACCGTCCCCGTCCCCTAACCCTAACCCTAGCCCGAACCCTAACCCTAACCCTTCCCCGAAGCCTGACCGTCACACGTCCCCTAATCCTAACCCGTACGCTCACACTAACCCGCGCCCTCACACGCGCGCTCCCACTAAAGCGTTGTCGGACCCTCACCTGGACCCTAAACCGTCCCCGTCCCCTAACCCTAACCCTAGCCCCAACCCTAACCCTGACCCTTCCCCGAAGCCTGACCGTCACCCGTCCCCTAATCCTAACCCGTAGGCTCACACTAACCCGCGCCCTCACACGCACGCTCCCCCTAAAGCGTTGTCGGACCCTCACCTGGACCCTAAACCGTCCCCGTCCCCTAACCCTAACCCTAGCCCGAACCCTAACCCTGATCCTTCCCCGAAGTCTGACCCTCACCCGTCCCCTAATCCTAACCCGTAGGCTCACACTAACCCGCGCCCTCACACGCACGCTCCCCCTAAAGCATTGTCGGACCCTCATCTGGACCCTAAACCGTCCCCGTCCCCTAACCCTAACCCTAGCCCGAACACTAACCCTAACCCTTCCCCAAAGCCTGACCCTCACCCGTCCCCTAATCCTAACCCGTACGCTCACACTAACCCGCGCCCTCACACGCACGCTCCCCCTAAAGCTTTGTCGGACCCTCACCTGGACCCTAAACCGTCCCCATCCCCTAACCCTAACCCTAGCCCGAACCCTAACCCTAACCCTTCCCCGAAGCCTGACCCTCACCCGTCCCCTAATCCTATCCCGTACGCTAACAGTAACCTGCGCCCTCACACGCATGCTCCCCCTAAAGCGTTGTCGGACCCTCACCTGGACCCGAAACCGTCCCCGTCCCCTAACCCTAACCCTAGCCCGAACCCTAACCCTGACCCTTCCCCGAAGCCTGACCGTCACCCGTCCCCTAATCCTAACCCGTAGGCTCACACTAACCCGCACCCTCACACGCACGCTCCCCCTAAAGCGTTGTCGGACCCTCACCTGGACCCTAAACCGTCCCCGTCCCCTAACCCTAACCCTAGCCCGAGCCCTAACCCTAACCCTTCCCCGAAGCCTGACCCTCACCCGTCACCTAATCCTAACCCACAGGCTCACACTAACCCACGCCCTCACACGCACGCTCCCCCAAAGCGTTGTCGGACCCTCACCTGGACCCTAAACCGTCCCCGTCCCCTAACCCTAACCCTAGCCCGAACCCTAACCCTAAAACTTCCCCGAAGCCTGACCCTCACCCGTCCCCTAATCCTAACCCGTAGGCTCACACTAACCCGCGCCCTCACACGCACGCTCCCCCTAAAGCGTTGTCGGACCCTCACATGGACCCTAAACCATCCCCGTCCCCTAACCCTAACCCTAGCCCGAACCCTAACCCTAATCCTTGCCCGAAGCCTGACCCTCACCCGTCCCCTAATCCTAACCCGTACGCTCACACTAACCCGCACCCTCACACGCACACTCCCCCTAAAGCGTTGTCGGACCCTCACCTGGACCCTAAACCGTCCCCGTCCCCTAACCCTAACCCTAGCCCGAACCCTAACCCTAACCCTTCCCCGAAGCCTGACCCTCACCCGTCCCCTAATCCTAACCCGTACGCTCACACTATCCCGCGCCCTCACACGCGCGCTCCCACTAAAGCGTTGTCGGACCCTCACCTGAACCCTAAACCGTCCCCGTCCCCTAACCCTAACCCTAGCCCGAACCCTAACCCTGACCCTTCCCCGAAGCCTGACCGTCACCCGTCCCCTAATCCTAACCCGTAGGCTCACACTAACCTGCGCCCTCACACGCACGCTCCCCCTAAAGCGTTGTCGGACCCTCACCTGGACCCTAAACCGTCCCCATCCCCTAACCCTAACCCTAGCCCGAACCCTAACCCTGATACTTCCCCGAAGTCTGATCCTCACCCGTCCCCTAATCCTAACCCGTAGGCTCACACTAACCCGCACCCTCACACGCACGCTCCCCCTAAAGCGTTGTCGGACCCTCACCTGGACCCTAAACCGTCCCCGTCCCCTAACCCTAACCCTAGCCCGAACCCTAACCCTAACCCTTCCCCGAAGCCTGACCCTCACCCGTCCCCTAATCCTAACCCGTACGCTCACACTAACCCACGCCCTCACACGCACGCTCCCCCTAAAGCGTTGTCGGACCCTCACCTGGACCCTAAACCGTCCCCGTCCCCTAACCCTAACGCTAGCCCGAACCCTAACCCTAACCCTTCCCCGAAGCCTGACCCTCACCCGTCCCCTAATCCTAACCCGTACGCTCACACTAACCCGCGCCCTCACACGCACGCTCCCCCTACAGCGTTGTCGGACCCTCACCTGGACCCTAAACCGTCACCGTCCCCTAACCCTAACCCTAGCCCGAACCCTAACCCTAACCCTTCCCCGAAGCCTGACCCTCACCCGTCCCCTAATCCTATCCCATACGCTAACACTAACCCGCGCCCTCACACGCACGCTCCCCCTAAAGCGTTGTCGGACCCTCACCTGGACCCGAAACCGTCCCCGTCCCCTAACCCTAACCCTAGCCCGAACCCTAACCCTGACCCTTCCCCGAAGCCTGACCGTCACCCGTCCCCTAATCCTAACCCGTAGGCTCACACTAACCCGCGCCCTCACACGCACGCTCCCCCTAAAGCGTTGTCGGACCCTCACCTGGACCCTAAACCGTCCCCGTCCCCTAACCCTAACCCTAGCCCGAACCCTAACCCTGACCCTTCCCCGAAGTCTGACCCTCACCCGTCCCCTTATCCTAACCCGTAGGCTCACACTAACCCGCGCCCTCACACGCACGCTCCCCCTAAAGCGTTGTCGGACCCTCACCTGGACCCTAAACCGTCCCCGTCCCCTAACCCTAACCCTAGCCCGAACCCTAACCCTAACCCTTCCCCGAAGCCTGACCCTCACCTGTCCCCTAATCCTAACCCGTACGCTCACACTAACCCGCGCCCTCACACGCACGCTCCCCCTAAAGCGTTGTCGGACCCTCACCTGAACCCTAAACCGTCCCCGTCCCCTAACCCTAACCAGCCCGAACCCTAACCCTGACCCTTCCCCGAAGCCTGACCCTCACCCGTCCCCTAATCCTAACCCGTAGGCTCACACTAACCCACGCCCTCACACGCACGCTCCCCCTAAAGCGTTGTCGGACCCTCACCTGGACCCTAAACCGTCCCCGTCCCCTAACCCTAACCCTAGCCCGAACCCTAACCCTAATCCTTTCCCGAAGCCTGACCCTCACCCGTCCCCTAATCCTAACCCGTAGGCTCACACTAACCCGCGCCCTCACACGCACGCTCCCCTTAAAGCGTTGTCGGACCCTCACCTGGACCCTAAACCGTCCCCGTCCCCTAACCCTAACCCTAGCCCTAAACCTAACCCTAACCCTTCCCCGAAGCCTGACCCTCACCCGTCCCCTAATCCTAACCCGTACGCTCACACTAACCCGCTCCCTCACACGCGCGATCCCACTGAAGCGTTGTCGGACCCTCACCTGGACCCTAAACCGTCCCCGTCCCCGTCCCCTAACCCTAGCCCGAACCCTAACCCTGACCCTTCCCCGAAGCCTGACCGTCACCCGTCCCCTAATCCTAACCCGTAGGCTCACGCTAACCCGCGCCCTCACACGCACGCTCCCCCTAAAGCGTTGTCGGACCCTCACCTGGACCCTAAACCGTCCCCGTCCCCTAACCCTAACCCTAGCCCGAACCCTAACCCTGACCCTTCCCCGAAGTCTGACCCTCACCCGTCCCCTTATCCTAACCCGTAGGCTCACACTAACCCGCGCCCTCACACGCACGCTCCCCCTAAAGCGTTGTCGGACCCTCACCTGGACCCTAAACCGTCCCCGTCCCCTAACCCTAACCCTAGCCCGAACCCTAACCCTAACCCTTTCCCGAAGCCTGACCCTCACCCGTCCCCTAATCCTAACCCGTACGCTCACACTAACCCGCGCCCTCACACGCACGCTCCCCCTAAAGCGTTGTCGGACCCTCACCTGAACCCTAAACCGTCCCCGTCCCCTAACCGTAACCCTAGCCCTAAACCTAACCCTAACCCTTCCCCGAAGCCTGACCCTCACCCGTCCCCTAATCCTAACCCGTACGCTCACACTAACCCGCGCCCTCACACGCGCGCTCCCACTGAAGCGTTGTCGGACACTCACCTGGACCCTAAACCGTCCCCGTCCCCTAAACCTAACCCTAGCCCGAACCCTAACCCTAACCCTTCCCCGAAGCCTGACCCTCACCTGTCCCCTAATCCTAACCCGTAGCCTCACACTCACCCGCGCCCTCACATGCACGCTCCCCTTAAAGCGTTGTCGGACCCTCACCTGGACCCTAAACAGTCCCCGTCCCCTAACCCTAACCCTAGCCCGAACCCTAACCCTAACCCTTCCCCGAAGCCTGACCCTCACCCGTCCCCTAATCCTAACCCGTACGCTCACACTAACCCGCCCCCTCACACGCGCGCTCCCACTAAAGCGTTGTCGGACCCTCACCTGGACCCTAAACCGTCCCCGTCCCCTAACCCTAACCCTAGCCCGAACCCTAACCCTGACACTTCCCCGAAGCCTGACCGTCACCCTTCCCCTAATCCTAACCCGTAGGCTCACACTAACCCGCGCCCTCACACGCCCGCTCCCCCTAAAGCGTTGTCGGACCCTCACCTGGACCCTAAACCGTCCCCGTCCCCTAACCCTAACCCTAGCCCGAACCCTAACCCTAACCCTTCCCCGAAGCCTGACCCTCACCCGTCCCCTAATCCTAACCCGTACGCTCACACTAACCCGCGCCCTCACACGCACGATCCCCCTAAAGCGTTGTCGGACCCTCACCTGGACCCTAAACCGTCCCCGTCCCCTAACCCTAACCCTAGCCCGAACCCTAACCCTAACCCTTCCCCGAAGCCTGACCCTCACCCGTCACCTAATCCTAACCCACAGGCTCACACTAACCCACGCCCTCACACGCACGCTCCCCCAAAGCGTTGTCGGACCCTCACCTGGACCCTAAACCGTCCCCGTCCCCTAACCCTAACCCTAGCCCGAACCCTAACCCTAAACCTTCCCCGAAGCCTGACCCTCACCCGTCCCCTAATCCTAACCCGTAGGCTCACACTAACCCGCGCCCTCACACGCACGCTCCCCCTAAAGCGTTGTCGGACCCTCACCTGGACCCTAAACCGTCCCCGTCCCCTAACCCTAACCCTAGCCCGAACCCTAACCCTAATCCTTGCCCGAAGCCTGACCCTCACCCGTCCCCTAATCCTAACCCGTACGCTCACACTAACCCGCACCCTCACACGCACACTCCCCCTAAAGCGTTGTCGGACCCTCACCTGGACCCTAAACCGTCCCCGTCCCCTAACCCTAACCCTAGCCCGAACCCTAACCCTAACCCTTCCCCGAAGCCTGACCCTCACCCGTACCCTAATCCTAACCCGTACGCTCACACTATCCCGCGCCCTCACACGCGCGCTCCCACTAAAGCGTTGTCGGACCCTCACCTGAACCCTAAACCGTCCCCGTCCCCTAACCCTAACCCTAGCCCGAACCCTAACCCTGACCCTTCCCCGAAGCCTGACCGTCACCCGTCCCCTAATCCTAACCCGTAGGCTCACACTAACCCGCGCCCTCACACGCACGCTCCCCCTAAAGCGTTGTCGGACCCTCACCTGGACCCTAAACCGTCCCCGTCCCCTAACCCTAACCCTAGCCCGAACCCTAACCCTAACCCTTCCCCGAAGCCTGACCCTCACCCGTCCCCTAATCCTAACCCGTACGCTCACACTATCCCGCCCCCTCACACGCGCGCTCCCACTAAAGCGTTGTCGGACCCTCACCCGGACCCTAAACCGTCCCCGTCCCCTAACCCTAACCCTAGCCCGAACCCTAACCCTGACCCTTCCCCGAAGCCTGACCGTCACCCGTCCCCTAATCCTAACCCGTAGGCTCACACTAACCCACGCCCTCACACGCACGCTCCCCCTAAAGCGTTGTCGGACCCTCACCTGAACCCTAAACCGTCCCCGTCCCCTAACCCTAACCCTAGCCCGAACCCTAACCCTAATCCTTCCCCGAAGCCTGACCCTCACCCGTCCCCTAATCCTAACCCGTAGGCTCACACTAACCCGCGCCCTCACACGCACGCTCCCCTTAAAGCGTTGTCGGACCCTCACCTGGACCCTAAACCGTCCCCGTCCCCTAACCCTAACCCTAGCCCGAACCCTAACCCTAACCCTTCCCCGAAGCCTGACCCTCACCCGTCCCCTAATCCTAACCCGTACGCTCACACTAACCCGTGCCCTCACACGCGCACCCCCACTTAAGCGTTGTCGGACTCTCACCTGGACCCTAAACCGTCCCCGTCCCCTAACCCTAACCCTAGCCCGAACACTAACCCTAAACCTTCCCCGAAGCCTGACCCTCACCCGTCCCCTAATCCTAACCCGTAGGCTCACACTAACCCGCGCCCTCACACGCACGCTCCCCTTAAAGCTTTGTCGGACCCTCACCTGGACCCTAAACCGTCCCCGTCCCCTAAACCTAACCCTAGCCCGAACCCTAACCCTAACCCTTCCCCGAAGCCTGACCCTCACCCGTCCCCTAATCCTAACCCGTAGGCTCACACTAACCCACGCCCTCACACGCACACTCCCCCTAAAGCATTGTCGGACCCTCACCTGGACCCTAAACCGTCCCCGTCGCCTAACCCTAACCCTAGCCCGAACCCTAACCCTAATCCTTCCCCGAAGCCTGACCCTCACCCGTCCCCTAATCCTAACCCGTAGGCTCACACTAACCCGCGCCCTCACACGCACGCTCCCCTTAAAGCGTTGTCGGACCCTCACCTGGACCCTAAACCGTCCCCGTCCCCTAACCCTAACCCTAGCCCTAAACCTAACCCTAACCCTTCCCCGAAGCCTGACCCCAACCCGTCCCCTAATCCTAACCCGTATGCTCACACTAACCCGCGCCCTCACACGCGCGCTCCCACTGAAGCGTTGTCGGACCCTCACCTGGACCCTAAACCGTCCCCGTCCCCTAAACCTAACCCTAGCCCGAACCCTAACCCTAACCCTTCCCCGAAGCCTGACCCTCACCCGTCCCCTAATCCTAACCCGTAGGCTCACACTAACCCGCGCCCTCACACGCAGGCTCCCCCTAAAGCGTTGTCGGACCCTCACCTGGACCCTAAACTGTCCCCGTCCCCTAACCCTAACCCTAGCCCGAACCCTAACCCTAACCCTTCCCCGAAGCCTGACCCTCACCCGTCCCCTAATCCTAACCCACAGGCTCACACTAACCCACGCCCTCACACGCGCGCTCCCACTGAAGCGTTGTCGGACCCTCACCTGGACCCTAAACCGTCCCCGTCCCCGTCCCCTAACCCTAGCCCGAACCCTAACCCTGACCCTTCCCCGAAGCCTGACCGTCACCCGTCCCCTAATCCTAACCCGTAGGCTCACGCTAACCCGCGCCCTCACACGCACGCTCCCCCTAAAGCGTTGTCGGACCCTCACCTGGACCCTAAACCGTCCCCGTCCCCTAACCCTAACCCTAGCCCGAACCCTAACCCTGACCCTTCCCCGAAGTCTGACCCTCACCCGTCCCCTTATCCTAACCCGTAGGCTCACACTAACCCGCGCCCTCACACGCACGCTCCCCCTAAAGCGTTGTCGGACCCTCACCTGGACCCTAAACCGTCCCCGTCCCCTAACCCTAACCCTAGCCCGAACCCTAACCCTAACCCTTTCCCGAAGCCTGACCCTCACCCGTCCCCTAATCCTAACCCGTACGCTCACACTAACCCGCGCCCTCACACGCACGCTCCCCCTAAAGCGTTGTCGGACCCTCACCTGAACCCTAAACCGTCCCCGTCCCCTAACCGTAACCCTAGCCCTAAACCTAACCCTAACCCTTCCCCGAAGCCTGACCCTCACCCGTCCCCTAATCCTAACCCGTACGCTCACACTAACCCGCGCCCTCACACGCGCGCTCCCACTGAAGCGTTGTCGGACCCTCACCTGGACCCTAAACCGTCCCCGTCCCCTAAACCTAACCCTAGCCCGAACCCTAACCCTAACCCTTACCCGAAGCCTGACCCTCACCTGTCCCCTAATCCTAACCCGTAGGCTCACACTCACCCGCGCCCTCACATGCACGCTCCCCTTAAAGCGTTGTCGGACCCTCACCTGGACCCTAAACCGTCCCCGTCCCCTAACCCTAACCCTAGCCCGAACCCTAACCCTGACACTTCCCCGAAGCCTGACCGTCACCCGTCCCCTAATCCTAACCCGTAGGCTCACACTAACCCGCGCCCTCACACGCCCGCTCCCCCTAAAGCGTTGTCGGACCCTCACCTGGACCCTAAACCGTCCCCGTCCCCTAACCCTAACCCTAGCCCGAACCCTAACCCTAACCCTTCCCCGAAGCCTGACCCTCACCCGTCCCCTAATCCTATCCCATACGCTAACACTAACCCGCGCCCTCACACGCACGCTCCCCCTAAAGCGTTGTCGGACCCTCACCTGGACCCTAAACCGTCCCCGTCCCCTAACCCTAACCCTAGCCCGAACCCTAACCCTGACCCTTCCCCGAAGCCTGACCGTCACCCGTCCCCTAATCCTAACCCGTAGGCTCACACTAACCCGCGCCCTCACACGCACGCTCCCCCTAAAGCGTTGTCGGACCCTCACCTGGACCCGAAACAGTCCCCGTCCCCTAACCCTAACCCTAGCCCGAACCCTAACCCTAACCCTTCCCCGAAGCCTGACCCTCACCCGTCCCCTAATCCTAACCCGTACGCTAACACTAACCCGCGCCCTCACACGCACGCTCCCCCTAAAGCGTTGTCGGACCCTCACCTGGACCCTAAACCGTCCCCGTCCCCTAACCCTAACCCTAGCCCGAACCCTAACCCTAACCCTTCCCCGAAGCCTGACCCTCACCCGTCCCCTAATCCTAACCCGTACGCTCACACTAACCTGCCCCCTCACACGCGCGCTCCCACTAAAGCGTTGTCGGACCCTCACCTGGACCCTAAACCGTCCCCGTCCCCTAACCCTAACCCTAGCCCGAACCCTAACCCTGACCCTTCCCCGAAGCCTGACCGTCACCCGTCCCCTAATCCTAACCCGTAGGCTCACACTAACCCGCGCCCTCACACGCACGCTCCCCCTAAAGCGTTGTCGGACCCTCACCTGAACCCTAAACCGTCCCCGTCCCCTAACCCTAACCCTAGCCCGAACCCTAACCCTAATCCTTCCCCTAAGCCTGACCCTCACCCGTCCCCTAATCCTAACCCGTAGGCTCACACTAACCCGCGCCCTCACACGCACGCTCCCCTTAAAGCGTTGTCGGACCCTCACCTGGACCCTAAACCGTCCCCGTCCCCTAACCCTAACCCTAGCCCGAACCCTAACCCTAACCCTTCCCCGAAGCCTGACCCTCACCCGTCCCCTAATCCTAACCCGTACGCTCACACTAACCCGCGCCCTCACACGCAGGCTCCCCCTAAAGCGTTGTCGGACCCTCACCTGGACCCTAAACCGTCCCCGTCCCCTAACCCTAACCCTAGCCCGAACCCTAACCCTAACCCTTCCCCGAAGCCTGACCCTCACCCGTCCCCTAATCCTAACCCGTAGGCTCACACTAACCCGCGCCCTCACACGCACGCTCCCCTTAAAGCGTTGTCGGACCCTCACCTGGACCCTAAACCGTCCCCGTCCCCTAAACCTAACCCTAGCCCGAACCCTAACCCTAACCCTTCCCCGAAGCCTGACCCTCACCCGTCCCCTAATCCTAACCCGTAGGCTCACACTAACCCACGCCCTCACACGCACGCTCCCCCTAAAGCGTTGTCGGACCCTCACCTGGACCCTAAACCGTCCCCGTCGCCTAACCGTAACCCTAGCCCGAACCCCAACCCTAATCCTTCCCCGAAGCCTGACCCTCACCCGTCCCCTAATCCTAACCCGTAGGCTCACACTAACCCGTGCCCTCACACGCACGCTCCCCTTAAAGCGTTGTCGGACCCTCACCTGGACCCTAAACCGTCCCCGTCCCCTAACCCTAACCCTAGCCCTAAACCTAACCCTAACCATTCCCCGAAGCCTGACCCCCACCCGTCCCCTAATCCTAACCCGTATGCTCACACTAACCCGCGCCCTCACACGCGCGCTCCCACTGAAGCGTTGTCGGACCCTCACCTGGACCCTAAACCGTCCCCGTCCCCTAAACCTAACCCTAGCCCGAAACCTAACCCTAACCCTTCCCCGAAGCCTGACCCTCACCCGTCCCCTAATCCTAACCCGTAGGCTCACACTAACCCGCGCCCTCACACGCAGGCTCCCCCTAAAGCGTTGTCGGACCCTCACCTGGACCCTAAACCGTCCCCGTCCCCTAACCCTAACCCTAGCCCGAACCCTAACCCTAACCCTTCCCCGAAGCCTGACCCTCACCCGTCCCCTAATCCTAACCCACAGGCTCACACTAACCCACGCCCTCACACGCGCGCTCCGACTAAAGCGTTGTCGGACCCTCACCTGGACCCTAAACCGTCCCCGTCCCCTAACCCTAACCAGCCCGAACCCTAACCCTGACCCTTCCCCGAAGCCTGACCCTCACCCGTCCCCTAATCCTAACCCGTAGGCTCACACTAACCCGCGCCCTCACACGCACGCTCCCCCTAAAGCGTTGTCGGACCCTCACCTGGACCCTAAACCGTCCCCGTCCCCTAACCCTAACCCTAGCCCGAACCCTAACCCTAACCCTTCCCCGAAGCCTGACCCTCACCCGTCCCCTAATCCTATCCCGTACGCTAACACTAACCCGCGCCCTCACACGCACGCTCCCCCTAAAGCGTTGTCGGACCCTCACCTGGACCCGAAACCGTCCCCGTCCCCTAACCCTAACCCTAGCCCGAACCCTAACCCTGACCCTTCCCCGAAGCCTGACCGTCACCCGTCCCCTAATCCTAACCCGTAGGCTCACACTAACCCGCGCCCTCACACGCACGCTCCCCCTAAAGCGTTGTCGGACCCTCACCTGGACCCTAAACCGTCCCCGTCCCCTAACCCTAACCCTAGCCCGAACCCTAACCCTAACCCTTCCCCGAAGCCTGACCCTCACCCGTCCCCTAATCCTAACCCGTACGCTCACACTAACCTGCCCCCTCACACGCGCGCTCCCACTAAAGCGTTGTCGGACCCTCACCTGGA
Source organism: Lagenorhynchus albirostris (assembly GCF_949774975.1). Taxonomy (NCBI): domain Eukaryota; kingdom Metazoa; phylum Chordata; class Mammalia; order Artiodactyla; family Delphinidae; genus Lagenorhynchus; species Lagenorhynchus albirostris. The sequence continues at coordinate 1,643,767 of NW_026783628.1, read as the reverse complement.
CCCTAAACCGTCCCCGTCCCCTAACCCTAACCCTAGCCCGAACCCTAACCCTGACCCTTCCCCGAAGCCTGACCGTCACCCGTCCACTAATCCTAACCCGTAGGCTCACACTAACCCGCGCCCTCACACGCACGCTCCCCCTAAAGCGTTGTCGGACCCTCACCTGAACCCTAAACCGTCCCCGTCCCCTAACCCTAACCCTAGCCCGAACCCTAACCCTAATCCTTCCCCGAAGCCTGACCCTCACCCGTCCCCTAATCCTAACCCGTAGGCTCACACTAACCCGCGCCCTCACACGCACGCTCCCCTTAAAGCGTTGTCGGACCCTCACCTGGACCCTAAACCGTCCCCGTCCCCTAACCCTAACCCTAGCCCGAACCCTAACCCTGACCCTTCCCCGAAGCCTGACCCTCACCCGTCCCCTAATCCTAACCCGTACGCTCACACTAACCCGCGCCCTCACACGCGCACTCCCACTGAAGCGTTGTCTGACCCTCACCTGGACCCTAAACCGTCCCCGTCCCCTAACCCTAACCCTAGCCCGAACCCTAACCCTAACCCTTCCCCGAAGCCTGACCCTCACCCGTCCCCTAATCCTAACCCGTAGGCTCACACTAACCCGCGCCCTCACACGCACGCTCCCCTTAAAGCGTTGTCGGACGCTCACCTGGACCCTAAACCGTCCCCGTCCCCTAAACCTAACCCTAGCCCGAACCCTAACCCTAACCCTTCCCCGAAGCCTGACCCTCACCCGTCCCCTAATCCTAACCCGTAGGCTCACACTAACCCGCGCCCTCACACGCACGCTCCCCCTAAAGCGTTGTCGGACCCTCACCTGGACCCTAAACCGTCCCCGTCGCCTAACCCTAACCCTAGGCCGAACCCTAACCCTAATCCTTCCCCGAAGCCTGACCCTCACCCGACCCCTAATCCTAACCCGTAGGCTCACACTAACCCGCGCCCTCACACGCACGCTCCCCTTAAAGCGTTGTCGGACCCTCACCTGGACCCTAAACCGTCCCCGTCCCCTAACCCTAACCCTAGCCCTAAACCTAACCCTAACCCTTCCCCGAAGCCTGACCCCCACCCGTCCCCTAATCCTAACCCGTATGCTCACACTAACCCGCGCCCTCACACGCGCGCTCCCAATGAAGCGTTGTCGGACCCTCATCTGGACCCTAAACCGTCCCCGTCCCCTAAACCTAACCCTAGCCCGAACCCTAACCCTAACCCTTCCCCGAAGCCTGACCCTCACCCGTCCCCTAATCCTAACCCGTAGGCTCACACTAACCCGCGCCCTCACACGCAGGCTACCCCTAAAGCGTTGTCGGACCCTCACCTGGACCCTAAACCGTCCCCGTCCCCTAACCCTAACCCTAGCCCGAACCCTAACCCTAACCCTTCCCCGAAGCCTGACCCTCACCCGTCCCCTAATCCTAACCCACAGGCTCACATTAACCCACGCCCTCACACGCGCGCTCCCACTAAAGCGTTGTCGGACCCTCACCTGGACCCTAAACCGTCCCCGTCCCCTAACCCTAACCAGCCCGAACCCTAACCCTGACCCTTCCCCGAAGCCTGACCCTCACCCGTCCCCTAATCCTAACCCGTAGGCTCACACTAACCCGCGCCCTCACACGCACGCTCCCCCTAAAGCGTTGTCGGACCCTCACCTGGACCCTAAACCGTCCCCGTCCCCTAACCCTAACCCTAGCCCGAACCCTAACCCTAACCCTTCCCCGAAGCCTGACCCTCACCCGTCCCCTAATCCTATCCCGTACTCTAACACTAACCCGCACCCTCACACGCACGCTCCCCCTAAAGCGTTGTCGGACCCTCACCTGGACCCGAAACCGTCCCCGTCCCCTAACCCTAACCCTCGCCCGAACCCTAACCCTGACCCTTCCCCGAAGCCTAACCGTCACCCGTCCCCTAATCCTAACCCGTAGGCTCACACTAAACCGCGCCCTCACACGCACGCTCCCCCTAAAGCGTTGTCGGACCCTCACCTGGACCCGAAACCGTCCCCGTCCCCTAACCCTAACCCTAGCCCGAACCCTAACCCTGACCCTTCCCCGAAGCCTGACCCTCACCCGTCCCCTAATCCTAACCCGTAGGCTCACACTAACCCGCGCCCTCCCACGCACGCTCCCCCTAAAGCGTTGTCGGACCCTCACCTGGACCCTAAACCGTCCCCGTCCCCTAACCCTAACCCTAGCCCGAACCCTAACCCTAACCCTTCCCCGAAGCCTGACCCTCACCCGTCCCCTAATCCTAACCCGTACGCTCACACTAACCCGCGCCCTCACACGCACGCTCCCCCTAAAGCATTGTCGGACCCTCACCTGGACCCTAAACCGTCCCCGTCCCCTAACCCTAACCCTAGCCCGAACCCTAACCCTAACCCTTCCCCGAAGCCTGACCCTCACCCGTCCCCTAATCCTAACCCGTGCGCTCACACTAACCCGCGCCCTCACACGCGTGCTCCCACTAAAGCGTTGTCGGACCCTCACCTGGACCCTAAACCGTCCCCGTCCCCTAACCCTAACCCTAGCCCGAACCCTAACCCTGACCCTTCCCCGAAGCCTGACCCTCACCCGTCCCCTAATCCTAACCCGTAGGCTCACACTAACCCGCGCCCTCACACGCACGCTCCCCCTAAAGCGTTGTCGGACCCTCACCTGGACCCTAAACCGTCCCCGTCCCCTAACCCTAACCCTAGCCCGAACCCTAACCCTAACCCTTCCCCGAAGCCTGACCCTCACCCGTCCCCTAATCCTAACCCGTACGCTCATACTAACCCGCGCCCTCACACGCACGCTCCCCCTAAAGCGTTGTCGGACCCTCACCTGGACCCTAAACCGTCCCCGTCCCCTAACCCTAACCCTAGCCCGAACCCTAACCCTAACCCTTCCCCGAAGCCTGACCCTCACCCGTCCCCTAATCCTAACCCGTAGGCTCACACTAACCCGCGCCCTCACACGCACGCTCCCCCTAAAGCGTTGTCGGACCCTCACCTGGACCCTAAACCGTCCCCGTCCCCTAAACCTAACCCTAGCCCGAACCCTAACCCTAACCCTTCCCCGAAGCCTGACCCTCACCCGTCCCCTAATCCTAACTCGTACGCTCACACTAACCCGCGCCCTCACACGCGCGCTCCCACTGAAGCGTTGTCGGACCCTCACCTGGACCCTAAACCGTCCCCGTCCCCGTCCCCTAACCCTAGCCCGAACCCTAACCCTGACCCTTCCCCGAAGCCTGACCGTCACCCGTCCCCTAATCCTAACCCGTAGGCTCACGCTAACCCGCGCCCTCACACGCACGCTCCCCCTAAAGCGTTGTCGGACCCTCACCTGGACCCTAAACCGTCCCCGTCCCCTAACCCTAACCCTAGCCCGAACCCTAACCCTAACCCTTGTCCGAAGCCTGACCCTCACCCGTCCCCTAATCTTAACCCGTACGCTCACACTAAACCGCGCCCTCACACGCACGCTCCCCCTAAAGCGTTGTCGGACCCTCACCTGGACCCTAAACCGTCCCCGTCCCCTAACCCTAACCCTAGCCCGAACCCTAACCCTAACCCTAACCCTAACCCTAACCCTAACCCTAAACCGTCCCCGTCCCCTAACCCTAACCCTAGCCCGAACCCTAACCCTAACCCTTCCCCGAAGCCTGACCCTCACCCGTCCCCTAATCCTAACCCGTACGCTCACACTAACCCGCGCCCTCACACGCACGCTCCCCCTAAAGCGTTGTCGGACCCTCACCTGAACCCTAACCGTCCCCGTCCCCTAACCGTAACCCTAGCCCTAAACCTAACCCTAACCCTTCCCCGAAGCCTGACCCTCACCCGTCCCCTAATCCTAACCCGTACGCTCACACTAAGCCGCGCCCTCACACGCGCGCTCCCACTGAAGCGTTGTCGGACCCTCACCTGGACCCTAAACCGTCCCCGTCCCCTAAACCTAACCCTAGCCCGAACCCTAACCCTAACCCTTCCCCGAAGCCTGACCCTCACCTGTCCCCTAATCCTAACCCGTAGGCTCACACTAACCCGCGCCCTCACATGCACGCTCCCCTTAACTCGTTGTCGGACCCTCACCTGGACCCTAAACCGTCCCCGTCCCTAACCCTAACCCTAGCCCGAACCCTAACCCTGACCCTTCCCCGAAGCCTGACCCTCACCCGTCCCCTAATCGTAACCCGTAGGCTCACACTAACCCGCGCCCTCACACGCGCACTCCCACTGAAGCGTTGTCGGACCCTCACCTGGACCCTAAACCGTCCCCGTCCCCTAACCCTAACCCTAGCCCGAACCCTAACCCTGACCCTTCCCCGAAGCCTGACCGTCACCCGTCCCCTAATCCTAACCCGTAGGCTCACGCTAACCCGCGCCCTCACACGCACGCTCCCCCTAAAGCGTTGTCGGACCCTCACCTGGACCCTAAACCGTCCCCGTCCCCTAACCCTAACCCTAGCCCGAACCCTAACCCTGACCCTTCCCCGAAGTCTGACCCTCACCCGTCCCCTTATCCTAACCCGTATGCTCACACTAACCCGCGCCCTCACACGCACGCTCCCCCTAAAGCGTTGTCGGACCCTCACCTGGACCCTAAACCGTCCCCGTCCCCTAACCCTAACCCTAGCCCGAACCCTAACCCTAACCCTTCCCCGAAGCCTGACCCTCACCTGTCCCCTAATCCTGACCCGTACGCTCACACTAACCCGCGCCCTCACACGCACGCTCCCCCTAAAGCGTTGTCGGACCCTCACCTGAACCCTAAACCGTCCCCGTCCCCTAACCCTAACCAGCCCGAACCCTAACCCTGACCCTTCCCCGAAGCCTGACACTCACCCGTCCCCTAATCCTAACCCGTAGGCTCACACTAACCCACGCCCTCACACGCACGCTCCCCCTAAAGCGTTGTCGGACCATCACCTGGACCCTAAACCGTCCCCGTCCCCTAACCCTAACCCTAGCCCGAACCCTAACCCTAATCCTTTCCCGAAGCCTGACCCTCACCCGTCACCTAATCCTAACCCGTAGGCTCACACTAACCCGCGCCCTCACACGCACGCTCCCCTTAAAGCGTTGTCGGACCCTCACCTGGACCCTAAACCGTCCCCGTCCCCTAACCCTAAACCTAGCCCTAAACCTAACCCTAACCCTTCCCCGAAGCCTGACCCTCACCCGTCCCCTAATCCTAACCCGTACGCTCACACTAACCCGCCCCCTCACACGCGCGCTCCCACTAAAGCGTTGTCGGACCCTCACCTGGACCCTAAACCGTCCCCGTCCCCTAACCCTAACCCTAGCCCGAACCCTAACCCTAACCCTTCCCCGAAGTCTGACCCTCACCCGTCCCCTAATCCTAACCCGTAGGCTCACACTAACCCGCGCCCTCACACGCACGCTCCCCCTAAAGCGTTGTCGGACCCTCACCTGGACCCTAAACCGTCCCCGTCCCCTAACCCTAACCCTAGCCCGAACCCTAACCCTAACCCTTGTCCGAAGCCTGACCCTCACCCGTCCCCTAATCTTAACCCGTACGCTCACACTAAACCGCGCCCTCACACGCACGCTCCCCATAAAGCGTTGTCGGACCCTCACCTGGACCCTAAACCGTCCCCGTCCCCTAACCCTAACCCTAGCCCGAACCCTAACCCTAACCCTTCCCCGAAGCCTGACCCTCAACCGTCCCCTAATCCTAACCCGTAGGCTCACACTAACCCGCGCCCTCACACGCACGCTCCCCCTAAAGCGTTGTCGGACCCTCACCTGGACCCTAAACCGTCCCCGTCCCCTAACCCTAACCCTAGCCCGAACCCTAACCCTAACCCTTCCCCGAAGCCTGACCCTCACCCGTCCCCTAATCCTATCCCGTACGCTAACACTAACCCGCGCCCTCACAAGCACGCTCCCCCTAAAGCGTTGTCGGACCCTCACATGGACCCGAAACCGTCCCCGTCCCCAACCCTAACCCTAGCCCGAACCCTAACCCTGACCCTTCCCCGAAGCCTGACCGTCACCCGTCCCCTAATCCTAACCCGTAGGCTCACACTAACCCGCGCCCTCACACGCACGCTCCCCCTAAAGCGTTGTCGGACCCTCACCTGGACCCTAAACCGTCCCCGTCCCCTAACCCTAACCCTAGCCCGAACCCTAACCCTAACCCTTCCCCGAAGCCTGACCCTCACCCGTCCCCTAATCCTAACCCATACGCTAACACTAACCCGCGCCCTCACACGCACGCTACCCCTAAAGCGTTGTCGGACCCTCACCTGGACCCTAAACCGTCCCCGTCCCCTAACCCTAATCCTAGCCCGAACCCTAACCCTAATCCTTCCCCGAAGCCTGACCCTCACCCGTCCCCTAATCCTAACCTGTAGGCTCACACTAACCCGCGCCCTCACACGCACGCTCCCCTTAAAGCGTTGTCGGACCCTCACCTGGACCCTAAACCGTCCCCGTCCCCTAACCCTCACCCTAGCCCGAACCCTAACCCTAACCCTTCCCCGAAGCCTGACCCTCACCCGTCCCCTAATCCTAACCCGTACGCTCACACTAACCCGCACCCTCACACACGCACTCCCACTGAAGCGTTGTCGGACCCTCACCTGGACCCTAAACCGTCCCCGTCCCCTAACCCTAACCCTAGCGCGAACCCTAACCCTAACCCTTCCCCGAAGCCTGACCCTCACCCGTCCCCTAATCCTAACCCGTAGGCTCACACTAACCCGCGCCCTCACACGCACGCTCCCCTTAAAGCGTTGTCGGACACTCACCTGGACCCTAAACCGTCCCCGTCCCCTAACCCTAACCCTAGCCCGAACACTAACCCTAACACTTCCCCGAAGCCTGACCCTCACCCGTCCCCTAATCCTAACCCGTAGGCTCACACTAACCCGCGCCCTCACACGCAGGCTCCCCCTAAAGCGTTGTCGGACCCACACCTGGACCCTAAACTGTCCCCGTCCCCTAACCCTAACCCTAGCCCGAACCCTAACCCTAACCCTTCCCCGAAGCCTGACCCTCACCCGTCCCCTAATCCTAACCCACAGGCTCACACTAACCCACGCCCTCAAACGCGGGCTCCACTAAAGCGTTGTCGGACCCTCACCTGGACCCTAAACCGTCCCCGTCCCCTAACCCTAACCAGCCCGAACCCTAACCCTGACCCTTCCCCGAAGCCTGACACTCACCCGTCCCCTAATCCTAACCCGTAGGCTCACACTAACCCGCGCCCTCATACGCACGCTCCCCCTAAAGCGTTGTCGGACCCTCACCTGGACCCTACACCGTCCCCGTCCCCTAACACTAACCCTAGCCCGAACCCTAACCCTGATCCTTCCCCGAAGTCTGACCCTCACCCGTCCCCTAATCCTAACCCGTAGGCTCACACTAACCCGCGCCCTCACACGCACGCTCCCCCTAAAGCGTTGTCGGACCCTCACCTGGACCCTAAACCGTCCCCGTCCCCTAACCCTAACCCTAGCCCGAACCCTAACCCTAATCCTTCCCCGAAGCCTGACCCTCACCCGTCCCCTAATCCTAACCCGTAGGCTCACACTAACCCGCGCCCTCACACGCACGCTCCCCTTAAAGCGTTGTCGGACCCTCACCTGGACCCTAAACCGTCCCCGTCCCCTAACCCTAACCCTAGCCCGAACCCTAACCCTAACCCTTCCCCGAAGCCTGACCCTCACCCGTCCCCTAATCCTAACCCGTACGCTCACACTAACCCGCGCCCTCACACGCAGGCTCCCCCTAAAGCGTTATCGGACCCTCACCTGGACCCTAAACCGTCCCCGTCCCCTAACCCTAACCCTAGCCCGAACCCTAACCCTAACCCTTCCCCGAACCCTGACCCTCACCCGTCCCCTAATCCTAACCCACAGGCTCACACTAACCCACGCCCTCACACGCGCGCTCCCACTAAAGCGTTGTCGGACCCTCACCTGGACCCTAAACCGTCCCCGTCCCCTAACCCTAACCCTAGCCCGAACCCTAACCCTGATCCTTCCCCGAAGTCTGACCCTCACCCGTCCCCTAATCCTAACCCGTAGGCTCACACTAACCCGCGCCCTCACACGCACGCTCCCCCTAAAGCGTTGTCGGACCCTCACCTGGACCCTAAACCGTCCCCGTCCCCTAACCCTAACCCTAGCCCGAACCCTAACCCTAACCCTTGTCCGAAGCCTGACCCTCACCCGTCCCCTAATCTTAACCCGTACGCTCACACTAAATCGTGCCCTCACACGCACGCTCCCCCTAAAGCGTTGTCGGACCCTCACCTGGACCCTAAACCGTCCCCGTCCCCTAACCCTAACCCTAGCCCGAACCCTAACCCTAACCCTTCCCCGAAGCCTGACCCTCACCCGTCCCCTAATCCTAACCCGTACGCTCACACTAACCCGCGCCCTCACACGCACGCTCCCCCTACAGCGTTGTCGGACCCTCACCTGGACCCTAAACCGTCACCGTCCCCTAACCCTAACCCTAGCCCGAACCCTAACCCTAACCCTTCCCCGAAGCCTGACCCTCACCCGTCCCCTAATCCTATCCCGTACGCTAACACTAACCCGCGCCCTCACACGCACGCTCCCCCTAAAGCGTTGTCGGACCCTCACCTGGACCCGAAACCGTCCCCGTCCCCTAGCCCTAACCCTAGCCCGAACCCTAACCCTGACCCTTCCCCGAAGCCTGACCGTCACCCGTCCCCTAATCCTAACCCGTAGGCTCACACTAACCCGCGCCCTCACACGCACGCTCCCCCTAAAGCGTTGTCGGACCCTCACCTGGACCCGAAACCGTCCCCGTCCCCTAACCTTAACCCTAGCCCGAAACCTAAACCTAACCCTTCCCCGAAGCCTGACCCTCACCCGTCCCCTAATCCTAACCCGTACGCTAACACTAACCCGCGCCCTCACACGCACGCTACCCCTAAAGCGTTGTCGGACCCTCACCTGGACCCTAAACCGTCCCCGTCCCCTAAACCTAACCCTAGCCCGAACCCTAACCCTAACCCTTCCCCGAAGCCTGACCCTCACCCGTCCCCTAATCCTAACCCGTAGGCTCACACTAACCCGCGCCCTCACACGCACGCTCCCCCTAAAGTGTTGTCGGACCCTCACCTGGACCCTAAACCGTCCCCGTGCCCTAACCCTAACCCTAGCCCGAACCCTAACCCTGACCCTTTCCCGAAGCCTGACCCTCACCCGTCCCCTAATCCTAACCCGTACGCTCACACTAACCCGCGCCCTCACACGCACGCTCCCCTTAAAGCGTTGTCGGACCCTCACCTGGACCCTAAACCGTCCCCCTCCCCTAACCCTAACCCTAGCCCGAACCCTAACCCTAATCCTTCCCCGAAGCCTGACACTCACCCGTCCCCTAATCCTAACCCGTACGCTCACACTAACCCGCGCCCTCACACGCACGCTCCCCCTAAAGCGTTGTCGGACCCTCACCTGGACCCTAAACCGTCCCCGTCCCCTAACCCTAACCCTAGCCCGAACGCTAACCCTAAACCTTCCCCGAAGCCTGACCCTCACCCGTCCCCTAATCCTAACCCGTAGGCTCACACTAACCCGCGCCCTCACACGCACGCTCCCCCTAAAGCGTTGTCGGACCCTCACCTGGACCCTAAACCGTCCCCGTCCCCTAACCCTAACCCTAGCCCGAACCCTAACCCTAACCCTTCCCCGAAGCCTGACCCTCACCCGTCCCCTAATCCTATCCCGTACGCTAACACTAACCCGCGCCCTCACACGCACGCTCCCCCTAAAGCGTTGTCGGACCCTCACCTGGACCCGAAACCGTCCCCGTCCCCTAACCCTAACCCTAGCCCGAACCCTAACCCTGACCCTTCCCCGAAGCCTGACCGTCACCCGTCCCCTAATCCTAACCCGTAGGCTCACACTAACCCGCGCCCTCACACGCACGCTCCCCCTAAAGCGTTGTCGGACCCTCACCTGGACCCGAAACCGTCCCCGTCCCCTAACCCTAACCCTAGCCCGAACCCTAACCCTGACCCTTTCCCGAAGCCTGACCCTCACCCGTCCCCTAATCCTAACCCGTACGCTAACACTAACCCGCGCCCTCACACGCACGCTCCCCCTAAAGCGTTGTCGGACCCTCACCTGGACCCTAAACCGTCCCCGTCCCCTAACCCTAACCCTAGCCCGAACCCTAACCCTGACCCTTCCCCGAAGCCTGACCCTCACCCGTCCCCTAATCCTAACCCGTAGGCTCACACTGACCCGCGCCCTCACACGCACGCTCCCCCTAAAGCGTTGTCGGACCCTCACCTGGACCCTAAACCGTCCCCGTCCCCTAACCCTAACCCTAGCCCGAACCCTAACCCTAACACTTCCCCGAAGCCTGACCCTCACCCGTCCCCTAATCCTAACCCGTACGCTCATACTAACCCGCGCCCTCACACGCACGCTCCCCCTAAAGCGTTGTCGGACCCTCACCTGGACCCTAAACCGTCCCCGTCCCGTAACCCTAACCCTAGCCCGAACCCTAACCCTGAACCTTCCCCGAAGCCTGACCCTCACCCGTCCCCTAATCCTAACCTGTACGCTCACACTAACCCGCGCCCTCACACGCACGCTCCCCCTAAAGCGTTGTCGGACCCTCACCTGGACCCTAAACCGTCCCCGTCCCCTAAACCTAACCCTAGCCCGAATCCTAACCCTAACCCTTCCCCGAAGCCTGACCCTCACCCGTCCCCTAATCCTAACCCGTACGCTCACACTAACCCGCGCCCTCACACGCGCGCTCCCACTAAAGCGTTGTCGGACCCTCACCTGGACCCGAAACCGTCCCCGTCCCCTAACCCTAACCCTAGCCCGAACCCTAACCCTGACCCTTCCCCGAAGCCTGACCCTCACCCGTCCCCTAATCCTAACCCGTAGGCTCACACTAACCCGCGCACTCACACGCACGCTACCCCTAAAGCGTTGTCGGACCCTCACCTGGACCCTAAACCGTCCCCGTCCCCTAACCCTAACCCTAGCCCGAACCCTAACCCTAACCCTTCCCCGAAACCTGACCCTCACCCATCCCCTAATCCTAACCCGTACGCTAACAGTAACCTGCGCCCTCAGACGCACGCTCCCCCTAAAGCGTTGTCGGACCCTCACCTGGACCCTAAACCGTCCCCGTGCCCTAACCCTAACCCTAGCCCGAACCCTAACCCTAACCCTTCCCCGAGCCTGACCCTCACCCGTCCCCTAATCCTAACCCGTACGCTCACACTAACCCGCGCCCTCACACGCACGCTCCCCCTAAAGCGTTGTCGGACACTCACCTGGACCCTAAACCTTCCCCGTCCCCTAACCCTAACCCTAGCCCGAACCCTAACCCTAACCCTTCCCCGAAGCCTGACCCTCACCCGTCCCCTAATCCTAACCCGTACGCTCACACTAACCCGCCCCCTCACACGCGCTCTCCCACTAAAGCGTTGTCGGACCCTCACCTGGACCCTAAACCGTCCCCGTCCCCTAACCCTAACCCTAGCCGGAACCCTAACCCTGACCCTTCCCCGAAGCCTGACCGTCACCCGTCCCCTAATCCTAACCCATAGGCTCACACTAACCCGCGCCCTCACACGCACGCTCCCCCTAAAGCGTTGTCGGACCCTCACCTGGACCCTAAACCGTCCCCGTCCCCTAACCCTAACCCTAGCCCGAACCCTCATCCTAACCCTTCCCCGAAGCCTGACCCTCACCCGTCCCCTAATCCTAACCCGTAGGCTCACACTAACCCGCGCCCTTACACGCACGCTCCCCCTAAAGCACTGTCGGACCCTCACCTGGACCCTAAACAGTCCCCGTGCCCTAACCCTAACCCTGACCCTTCCCCGAAGCCTGACACTCACCCGTCCCTTAATCCTAACCCGTAGCCTCACACTAACCCGCGCCCTCACACGCACGCTCACCCTAAAGCGTTGTCGGACCCTCACCTGGACCCTAAACCGTCCCCGTCCCCTAACCCTAACCCTAGCCCGAACCCTAACCCTAAACCTTCCCCGAAGCCTGACCCTCACCCGTCCCCTAATCCTAACCCGTAGGCTCACACTAACCCGCGCCCTCACACGCACGCTCACCCTAAAGCGTTGTCGGACCCTCACCTGGACCCTAAACCGTCCCCGTGCCCTAACCCTAACCCTAGCCCGAACACTAACCCTGACCCTTCCCCGAAGCCTGACCCTCACCCGTCCCCTAATCCTAACCCGTAGGCTCACACTAACCCGCGCCCTCACACGCACGCTCCCCCTAAAGCGTTGTCGGACCCTCACCTGGACCCTAAACCGTCCCCGTCCCCTAACCCTAACCCTAGCCCGAACCCTAACCCTAATTCTTCCCCGAAGCCTGACCCTCACCCGTCCCCTAATCCTAACCCGTAGGCTCACACTAACCCGCGCCCTCACACGCACGCTCCCCTTAAAGCGTTGTCGGACCCTCACCTGGACCCTAAACCGTCCCCGTCAATTAACCCTAACCCTAGCCCGAACCCTAACCCTAACCCTTCCCCGAAGCCTGACCCTCACCCGTCCCCTAATCCTAACCCGTACGCTCACACTAACCCACGCCCTCACACGCGCACTCCCACTGAAGCGTTGTCGGACCCTCACCTGGACCCTAAACCGTCCCCGTCCCCTAACCCTAACCCTAGCGCGAACCCTAACCCTAACCCTTCCCCGAAGCCTGACCCTCACCCGTCCCCTAATCCTAACCCGTAGGCTCACACTAACCCGCGCCCTCACACGCACGCTCCCCTTAAAGCGTTGTCGGACACTCACCTGGACCCTAAACCGTCCCCGTCCCCTAACCCTAACCCTAGCCCGAACCCTAACCCTAACCCTTCCCCGAAGCCTGACCCTCACCCGTCCCCTAATCCTAACCCGTACGCTCACACTAACCCGCCCCCTCACACTTGCTCTCCCACTAAAGCGTTGTCGGAACCTCACCTGGACCCTAAACCGTCCCCGTCCCCTAACCCTAACCCTAGCCGGAACCCTAACCCTGACCCTTCCCCGAAGCGTGACCGTCACCCGTCCCCTAATCCTAACCCGTAGGCTCAGACTAACCCGCGCCCTCACACGCACGCTCCCCCTAATGCGTTGTCGGACCCTCACCTGGACCCTAAACCGTCCCCGTCCCCTAACCCTAACCCTAGCCCGAACCCTAACCCTAACCCTTCCCCGAAGCCTGACCCTCACCCGTCCCCTAATCCTAACCCGTACGCTCACACTAACCCGCACCCTCACACGCAGGCTCCCCCTAAAGCGTTGTCGGACCCTCACCTGGACCCTAAACCGTCCCCGTACCCTAACCCTAACCCTAGCCCGAACCCTAACCCTAAACCTTCCACGAAGCCTGACCCTCACCCGTCCCCTAAATCCTAACCCGTAGGCTCACACTAAACCGCGCCCTCACACGCACGCTCCCCCTAAAGCGTTGTCGGACCCTCACCTGGACCCTAAACCGTCCCCGTCCCCTAACCCTAACCCTAGCCCGAACCCTAACCCTAATCCTTCCCCGAAGCCTGACCCTCACCCGTCCCCTAATCCTAACCCGTACGCTCACACTAACCCGCGCCCTCACACGCGCGCTCCCACTAAAGCGTTGTCGGACCCTCACCTGGACCCTAAACCGTCCCCGTCCCGTAACCCTAACCCTAGCCCGAACCCTAACCCTGACCCTTCCCCGAAGCCTGACCGTCACCCGTCCCCTAATCCTAACCCGTACGCTCACACTAACCCGCGCCCTCACACGCACGCTCCCCCTAAAGCGTTGTCGGACCCTCACCTGGACCCTAAACCGTCCCCGTCCCCTAACCCTAACCCTAGCCCGAACCCTAACCCTGACCCTTCCCCGAAGTCTGACCCTCACCCGTCCCCTAATCCTAACCCGTAGGCTCACACTAACCCGCGCCCTCACACGCACGCTCCCCCTAAAGCGTTGTCGGACCCTCACCTGGACCCTAAACCGTCCCCATCCCCTAACCCTAACCCTAGCCCGAACCCTAACCCTAACCCTTCCCCGAAGCCTGACCCTCACCCGTCCCCTAATCCTAACCCGTACGCTCACACTAACCCGCGCCCTCACACGCACGCTCCCCCTAAAGCTTTGTCGGACCCTCACCTGGACCCTAAACCGTCCCCGTCCCCTAACCCTAACCCTAGCCCGAACCCTAACCCTAACCCTTCCCCGAAGCCTGACCCTCACCCGTCCCCTAATCCTAACCCATAGGCTCACACTAACCCGCGCCCTCACACGCACGCTCCCCCTAAAGCGTTGTCGGACCCTCACCTTGACCCTAAACCGTCCCCGTCCCCTAACCCTAACCCTAGCCCGAACCCTAACCCTAAACCTTCCCCGAAGCCTGACCCTCACCCGTCCCCTAATCGTAACCCGTAGGCTCACACTAACCCGCGCCCTCACACGCACGCTCCCCCTAAAGCGTTGTCGGACCCTCACCTGGACCCTAAACCGTCCCCGTCCCCTAACCCTAACCCTAGCCCGAACCCTAACCCTAACCCTTCCCCGAAGCCTGACCCTCACCCGTCCCCTAATCCTAACCCGTAGGCTCACACTAACCCGCGCCCTCACACGCACGCTCCCCCTAAAGCGTTGTCGGACCCTCACCTGGACCCTAAACCGTCCCCGTCCCCTAACCCTAACCCTAACCTGAACCCTAACCCTAAACCTTCCCCGAAGCCTGACCCTCACCCGTCCCCTAATCCTAACCCGTAGGCTCACACTAACCCCGCCCTCACACGCACGCTCCCCCTAAAGCGTTATCGGACCCTCACCTGGACCCTAAACCGTCCCCGTGCCCTAACCCTAACCCTAGCCCGAACCCTAACCCTGACCCTTTCCCGAAGCCTGACCCTCACCCGTCCCCTAATCCTAACCCGTAGGCTCACACTAACCCGCGCCCTCACACGCACGCTCCCCCTAAAGCGTTGCCCGATCCTCACCTGGACCCTAAACCGTCCCCGTCACCTAACCCTAACCCTAGCCCGAACCCTAACCCTAATCCTTCCCCGAAGCCTGATCCTCACCCGTCCCATAATCCTAACCCGTAGGCTCACACTAACCCGCGCCCTCACACGCACGCTCCCCCTAAAGCGTTGTCGGACCCTCACCTGGAACCTAAACCGTCCCCGTCCCCTAACCCTAACCCTAGCCCGAACCCTAACCCTGATCCTTCCACGAAGTCTGACCCTCACCCGTCCCATAATCCTAACCCGTAGGCTCACACTAACCCGCGCCCTCACACGCACGCTCCCCCTAAAGCGTTGTCGGACCCTCACCTGGACTCTAAACCGTCCCCGTCCCCTAACCGTAACCCTAGCCCGAACCCTAACCCTAACACTTCCCCGAAGCCTGACCCTCACCCGTCCCCTAATCCTAACCCGTACGCTCACACTAACCCGCGCCCTCACACGCACGCTCCCCCTAAAGCGTTGTCGGACCCTCACCTGGACCCTAAACAGTCCCCGTCCCCTAACCCTAACCCTAGCCCGAACCCTAACCCCGACCCTTCTCCGAAGCCTGACCCTCAACCGTCCCCTAATCCTAACCCGTAGGCTCACACTAACCCGCCCCCTCACACGCACGCTCCCCCTAAAGCGTTGTCGGACCCTCACCTGGACCCTAAACCGTCCCCGTCCCCTAACCCTAACCCTAGCCCGAACCCTAACCCTAACCCTTCCCCGAAACCTGACCCTCACCCATCCCCTAATCCTAACCCGTACGCTAACACTAACCTGCGCCCTCACACACACGCTCCCCCTAAAGCGTTGTCGGACCCTCACCTGGACCCTAAACCGTCCCCGTGCCCTAACCCTAACCCTAGCCCGAACCCTAACCCTAACCCTTCCCCGAGCCTGACCCTCACCCGTCCCCTAATCCTAACCCGTAGGCTCACACTAACCCGCGCCCTCACACGCACGCTACCCCTAAAGCGTTGTCGGACCCTCACCTGGACCCTAAACCGTCCCAGTCCCCTAACCCTAACCCTAGCCCGAACCCTAAGCCTAACCCTTCCCCGAAGCCTGACCCTCACCCGTCCCCTAATCCTAACCCGTAGGCTCACACTAACCCGCGCCCTCACACGCACGCTCCCCCTAAAGCGTTGTCGGACCCTCACCTGGACCCTAAACCGTCCCCGTCCCCTTACCCTAACCGTAGCCCGAACCCTAACCCTAACCCTTCCCCGAAGCCTGACCCTCACCCGTCCCCTAATCCTAACCCGTAGGCTCAAACTAACCCGCGCCCTCACACGCACGCTCCCCCTAAAGCGTTGTCGGACCCTCACCTGGACCCTAAACCGTCCCCGTCCCCTAACCCTAACCCTAGCCCGAACCCTAACCCTAACCCTTCCCCGAAGCCTGACCCTCACCCGTCCCCTAATCCTAAACCGTACGCTCACACTAACCCGCGCCCTCACAGGCACGCTCCCCCTAAAGCTTTGTCGGACCCTCACCTGGACCCTAAACCGTCCCCGTCCCCTAACCCTAACCCTAGCCCGAACCCTAACCCTAACCCTTCCCCGAAGCCTGACCCTCACCCGTCCCCTAATCCTAACCCATAGGCTCACACTAACCCGCGCCCTCACACGCACGCTCCCCCTAAAGCGTTGTCGGACCCTCACCTGGAACCTAAACCGTCCCCGTCCCCTAACCCTAACCCTAGCCCGAACCCTAACCCTGATCCTTCCCCGAAGTCTGACCCTCACCCGTCCCATAATCCTAACCCGTAGGCTCACACTAACCCGCGCCCTCACACGCACGCTCCCCCTAAAGCGTTGTCGGACCCTTACCTGGACTCTAAACCGTCCCCGTCCCCTAACCGTAACCCTAGCCCGAACCCTAACCCTAACACTTCCCCGAAGCCTGACCCTCACCCGTCCCCTAATCCTAACCCGTACGCTCACACTAACCCGCGCCCTCACACGCACGCTCCCCCTAAAGCGTTGTCGGACCCTCACCTGGACCCTAAACAGTCCCCGTCCCCTAACCCTAACCCTAGCCCGAAACCTAACCCCGACCCTTCTCCGAAGCCTGACCCTCACCCGTCCCCTAATCCTAACCCGTAGGCTCACACTAACCCGCGCCCTCACACGCACGCTCCCCCTAAAGCGTTGTTGGACCCTCACCTGGACCCTAAACCGTCCCCGTCCCCTAACCCTAACCCTAGCCCGAACCCTAACCCTAACCCTTCCCCGAAACCTGACCCTCACCCATCCCCTAATCCTAACCCGTACGCTAACACTAACCTGCGCCCTCACACACACGCTCCCCCTAAAGCGTTGTCGGACCCTCACCTGGACCCTAAACCGTCCCCGTGCCCTAACCCTAACCCTAGCCCGAACCCTAACCCTAACCCTTCCCCGAAGCCTGACCCTCACCCGTCCCCTAATCCTAACCCGTAGGCTCACACTAACCCGCGCCCTCACACGCACGCTCCCCCTAAAGCGTTGTCGGACTCTCACCTGGACCCTAAACCGTCCCCGTCCCCTAACCCTAACCCTAGCCCGAACCCTAACCCTAACCCTTCCCCGAAGCCTGACCCTCACCCGTCCCCTAATCCTAACCCGTACGCTCACACTAACCCGCGCCCTCACACGCACGCTCCCCCTAAAGCGTTGTCGGACCCTCACCTGGACCCTAAACCGTCCCCGTCCCCTAACCCTAACCCTAGCGCGAACCCTAACCCTAACCCTTCCCCGAAGCCTGACCCTCACCCGTCCCCTAATCCTAACCCGTAGGCTCACACTAACCCGCGCCCTCACACGCACGCTCCCCTTAAAGCGTTGTCGGACACTCACCTGGACCCTAAACCGTCCCCGTCCCCTAACCCTAACCCTAGCCCGAACCCTAACCCTAACCCTTCCCCGAAGCCTGACCCTCACCCGTCCCCTAATCCTAAACCGTACGCTCACACTAACCCGCCCCCTCACACTTGCTCTCCCACTAAAGCGTTGTCGGACCCTCACCTGGACCCTAAACCGTCCCCGTCCCCTAACCCTAACCCTAGCCGGAACCCTAACCCTGACCCTTCCCCGAAGCGTGACCGTCACCCGTCCCCTAATCCTAACCCGTAGGCTCAGACTAACCCGCGCCCTCACACGCACGCTCCCCCTAATGCGTTGTCGGACCCTCACCTGGACCCTAAACCGTCCCCGTCCCCTAACCCTAACCCTAGCCCGAACCCTAACCCTAACCCTTCCCCGAAGCCTGACCCTCACCCGTCCCCTAATCCTAACCCGTACGCTCACACTAACACGCACCCTCACACGCAGGCTCCCCCTAAAGCGTTGTCGGACCCTCACCTGGACCCTAAACCGTCCCCGTCCCCTAACCCTAACCCTAGCCCGAACCCTAACCCTAATCCTTCCCCGAAGCCTGACCCTCACCCGTCCCCTAATCCTAACCCGTACGCTCACACTAACCCGCGCCCTCACACGCGCGCTCCCACTAAAGCGTTGTCGGACCCTCACCTGGACCCTAAACCGTCCCCGTCCCGTAACCCTAACCCTAGCCCGAACCCTAACCCTGACCCTTCCCCGAAGCCTGACCGTCACCCGTCCCCTAATCCTAACCCGTACGCTCACACTAACCCGCGCCCTCACACGCACGCTCCCCCTAAAGCGTTGTCGGACCCTCACCTGGACCCTAAACCGTCCCCGTCCCCTAACCCTAACCCTAGCCCGAACCCTAACCCTGACCCTTCCCCGAAGTCTGACCGTCACCCGTCCCCTAATCCTAACCCGTAGGCTCACACTAACCCGCGCCCTCACACGCACGCTCCCCCTAAAGCGTTGT
Organism: Lagenorhynchus albirostris; assembly: GCF_949774975.1. Classification (NCBI taxonomy): domain Eukaryota; kingdom Metazoa; phylum Chordata; class Mammalia; order Artiodactyla; family Delphinidae; genus Lagenorhynchus; species Lagenorhynchus albirostris. Next base: position 1,624,919 of record NW_026783628.1, on the reverse strand, counting down.
CGGACCCTCACCTGGACCCTAAACCGTCCCCATCCCCTAACCCTAACCCTAGCCCGAACCCTAACCCTAACCCTTCCCCGAAGCCTGACCCTCACCCGTCCCCTAATCCTAACCCGTACGCTCACACTAACCCGCGCCCTCACACGCACGCTCCCCCTAAAGCTTTGTCGGACCCTCACCTGGACCCTAAACCGTCCCCGTCCCCTAACCCTAACCCTAGCCCGAACCCTAACCCTAACCCTTCCCCGAAGCCTGACCCTCACCCGTCCCCTAATCCTAACCCATAGGCTCACACTAACCCGCGCCCTCACACGCACGCTCCCCCTAAAGCGTTGTCGGACCCTCACCTTGACCCTAAACCGTCCCCGTCCCCTAACCCTAACCCTAGCCCGAACCCTAACCCTAAACCTTCCCCGAAGCCTGACCCTCACCCGTCCCCTAATCGTAACCCGTAGGCTCACACTAACCCGCGCCCTCACACGCACGCTCCCCCTAAAGCGTTGTCGGACCCTCACCTGGACCCTAAACCGTCCCCGTCCCCTAACCCTAACCCTAGCCCGAACCCTAACCCTAACCCTTCCCCGAAGCCTGACCCTCACCCGTCCCCTAATCCTAACCCGTAGGCTCACACTAACCCGCGCCCTCACACGCACGCTCCCCCTAAAGCGTTGTCGGACCCTCACCTGGACCCTAAACCGTCCCCGTACCCTAACCCTAACCCTAACCTGAACCCTAACCCTAAACCTTCCCCGAAGCCTGACCCTCACCCGTCCCCTAATCCTAACCCGTAGGCTCACACTAACCCCGCCCTCACACGCACGCTCCCCCTAAAGCGTTATCGGACCCTCACCTGGACCCTAAACCGTCCCCGTGCCCTAACCCTAACCCTAGCCCGAACCCTAACCCTGACCCTTTCCCGAAGCCTGACCCTCACCCGTCCCCTAATCCTAACCCGTAGGCTCACACTAACCCGCGCCCTCACACGCACGCTCCCCCTAAAGCGTTGCCCGATCCTCACCTGGACCCTAAACCGTCCCCGTCACCTAACCCTAACCCTAGCCCGAACCCTAACCCTAATCCTTCCCCGAAGCCTGACCCTCACCCGTCCCATAATCCTAACCCGTAGGCTCACACTAACCCGCGCCCTCACACGCACGCTCCCCCTAAAGCGTTGTCGGACCCTCACCTGGAACCTAAACCGTCCCCGTCCCCTAACCCTAACCCTAGCCCGAACCCTAACCCTGATCCTTCCACGAAGTCTGACCCTCACCCGTCCCATAATCCTAACCCGTAGGCTCACACTAACCCGCGCCCTCACACGCACGCTCCCCCTAAAGCGTTGTCGGACCCTCACCTGGACTCTAAACCGTCCCCGTCCCCTAACCGTAACCCTAGCCCGAACCCTAACCCTAACACTTCCCCGAAGCCTGACCCTCACCCGTCCCCTAATCCTAACCCGTACGCTCACACTAACCCGCGCCCTCACACGCACGATCCCCCTAAAGCGTTGTCGGACCCTCACCTGGACCCTAAACAGTCCCCGTCCCCTAACCCTAACCCTAGCCCGAACCCTAACCCCGACCCTTCTCCGAAGCCTGACCCTCAACCGTCCCCTAATCCTAACCCGTAGGCTCACACTAACCCGCCCCCTCACACGCACGCTCCCCCTAAAGCGTTGTCGGACCCTCACCTGGACCCTAAACCGTCCCCGTCCCCTAACCCTAACCCTAGCCCGAACCCTAACCCTAACCCTTCCCCGAAACCTGACCCTCACCCATCCCCTAATCCTAACCCGTACGCTAACACTAACCTGCGCCCTCACACACACGCTCCCCCTAAAGCGTTGTCGGACCCTCACCTGGACCCTAAACCGTCCCCGTGCCCTAACCCTAACCCTAGCCCGAACCCTAACCCTAACCCTTCCCCGAGCCTGACCCTCACCCGTCCCCTAATCCTAACCCGTAGGCTCACACTAACCCGCGCCCTCACACGCACGCTACCCCTAAAGCGTTGTCGGACCCTCACCTGGACCCTAAACCGTCCCAGTCCCCTAACCCTAACCCTAGCCCGAACCCTAAGCCTAACCCTTCCCCGAAGCCTGACCCTCACCCGTCCCCTAATCCTAACCCGTAGGCTCACACTAACCCGCGCCCTCACACGCACGCTCCCCCTAAAGCGTTGTCGGACCCTCACCTGGACCCTAAACCGTCCCCGTCCCCTAACCCTAACCGTAGCCCGAACCCTAACCCTAACCCTTCCCCGAAGCCTGACCCTCACCCGTCCCCTAATCCTAACCCGTAGGCTCAAACTAACCCGCGCCCTCACACGCACGCTCCCCCTAAAGCGTTGTCGGACCCTCACCTGGACCCTAAACCGTCCCCGTCCCCTAACCCTAACCCTAGCCCGAACCCTAACCCTAACCCTTCCCCGAAGCCTGACCCTCACCCGTCCCCTAATCCTAAACCGTACGCTCACACTAACCCGCGCCCTCACAGGCACGCTCCCCCTAAAGCTTTGTCGGACCCTCACCTGGACCCTAAACCGTCCCCGTCCCCTAACCCTAACCCTAGCCCGAACCCTAACCCTAACCCTTCCCCGAAGCCTGACCCTCACCCGTCCCCTAATCCTAACCCATAGGCTCACACTAACCCGCGCCCTCACACGCACGCTCCCCCTAAAGCGTTGTCGGACCCTCACCTTGACCCTAAACCGTCCCGTCCCCTAACCCTAACCCTAGCCCGAACCCTAACCCTAAACCTTCCCCGAAGCCTGACCCTCACCCGTCCCCTAATCCTAACCCGTAGGCTCACACTAACCCGCGCCCTCACACGCACGCTCCCCCTAAAGCGTTGTCGGACCCTCACCTGGACCCTAAACCGTCCCCTTCCCCTAACCCTAACCCTAGCCCGAACCCTAACCCTAACCCTTCCCCGAAGCCTGACCCTCACCCGTCCCCTAATCCTAACCCGTACGCTCACACTAACCCGCGCCCTCACACGCACGCTCCCCCTAAAGCGTTGTCGGACCCTCACCTGGACCCTAAACCGTCCCCGTCCCCTAACCCTAACCCTAACCTGAACCCTAACCCTAAACCTTCCCCGAAGCCTGACCCTCACCCGTCCCCTAATCCTAACCCGTAGGCTCACACTAACCCCGCCCTCACACGCACGCTCCCCCTAAAGCGTTATCGGACCCTCACCTGGACCCTAAACCGTCCCCGTGCCCTAACCCTAACCGTAGCCCGAACCCTAACCCTGACCCTTTCCCGAAGCCTGACCCTCACCCGTCCCCTAATCCTAACCCGTAGGCTCACACTAACCCGCGCCCTCACACGCACGCTCCCCCTAAAGCGTTGCCCGATCCTCACCTGGACCCTAAACCGTCCCCGTCACCTAACCCTAACCCTAGCCCGAACCCTAACCCTAATCCTTCCCCGAAGCCTGACCCTCACCCGTCCCATAATCCTAACCCGTAGGCTCACACTAACCCGCGCCCTCACACGCACGCTCCCCCTAAAGCGTTGTCGGACCCTCACCTGGAACCTAAACCGTCCCCGTCCCCTAACCCTAACCCTAGCCCGAACCCTAACCCTGATCCTTCCCCGAAGTCTGACCCTCACCCGTCCCATAATCCTAACCCGTAGGCTCACACTAACCCGCGCCCTCACACGCACGCTCCCCCTAAAGCGTTGTCGGACCCTCACCTGGACTCTAAACCGTCCCCGTCCCCTAACCGTAACCCTAGCCCGAACCCTAACCCTAACACTTCCCCGAAGCCTGACCCTCACCCGTCCCCTAATCCTAACCCGTACGCTCACACTAACCCGCGCCCTCACACGCACGCTCCCCCTAAAGCGTTGTTGGACCCTCACCTGGACCCTAAACCGTCCCCGTCCCCTAAACCTAACCCTAGCCCGAACCCTAACCCTAACCCTTCCCCGAAACCTGACCCTCACCCATCCCCTAATCCTAACCCGTACGCTAACACTAACCTGCGCCCTCACACACACGCTCCCCCTAAAGCGTTGTCGGACCCTCACCTGGACCCTAAACCGTCCCCGTGCCCTAACCCTAACCCTAGCCCAAACCCTAACCCTAACCCTTCCCCGAGCCTGACACTCACCCGTCCCCTAATCCTAACCCGTAGGCTCACACTAACCCGCGCCCTCAAACGCACGCTCCCCCTAAAGCGTTGTCGGACCCTCACCTGGACCCTAAACCGTCCCCGTCCCCTAACCCTAACCCTAGCCCGAACCCTAACCCTAACCCTTCCCCGAAGCCTGACCCTCACCCGTCCCCTAATCCTAACCCATAGGCTCACACTAACCCGCGCCCTCACACGCACGCTCCCCCTAAAGCGTTGTCGGACCCTCACCTTGACCCTAAACCGTCCCCGTCCCCTAACCCTAACCCTAGCCCGAACCCTAACCCTAAACCTTCCCCGAAGCCTGACCCTCACCCGTCCCCTAATCGTAACCCGTAGGCTCACACTAACCCGCGCCCTCACACGCACGCTCCCCCTAAAGCGTTGTCGGACCCTCACCTGGACCCTAAACCGTCCCCGTCCCCTAACCCTAACCCTAGCCCGAACCCTAACCCTAACCCTTCCCCGAAGCCTGACCCTCACCCGTCCCCTAATCCTAACCCGTAGGCTCACACTAACCCGCGCCCTCACACGCACGCTCCCCCTAAAGCGTTGTCGGACCCTCACCTGGACCCTAAACCGTCCCCGTCCCCTAACCCTAACCCTAACCTGAACCCTAACCCTAAACCTTCCCCGAAGCCTGACCCTCACCCGTCCCCTAATCCTAACCCGTAGGCTCACACTAACCCCGCCCTCACACGCACGCTCCCCCTAAAGCGTTATCGGACCCTCACCTGGACCCTAAACCGTCCCCGTGCCCTAACCCTAACCGTAGCCCGAACCCTAACCCTGACCCTTTCCCGAAGCCTGACCCTCACCCGTCCCCTAATCCTAACCCGTAGGCTCACACTAACCCGCGCCCTCACACGCACGCTCCCCCTAAAGCGTTGCCCGATCCTCACCTGGACCCTAAACCGTCCCCGTCACCTAACCCTAACCCTAGCCCGAACCCTAACCCTGATCCTTCCCCGAAGTCTGACCCTCACCCGTCCCATAATCCTAACCCGTAGGCTCACACTAACCCGCGCCCTCACACGCACGCTCCCCCTAAAGCGTTGTCGGACCCTCACCTGGACTCTAAACCGTCCCCGTCCCCTAACCGTAACCCTAGCCCGAACCCTAACCCTAACACTTCCCCGAAGCCTGACCCTCACCCGTCCCCTAATCCTAACCCGTACGCTCACACTAACCCGCGCCCTCACACGCACGCTCCCCCTAAAGCGTTGTTGGACCCTCACCTGGACCCTAAACCGTCCCCGTCCCCTAAACCTAACCCTAGCCCGAACCCTAACCCTAACCCTTCCCCGAAACCTGACCCTCACCCATCCCCTAATCCTAACCCGTACGCTAACACTAACCTGCGCCCTCACACACACGCTCCCCCTAAAGCGTTGTCGGACCCTCACCTGGACCCTAAACCGTCCCCGTGCCCTAACCCTAACCCTAGCCCAAACCCTAACCCTAACCCTTCCCCGAGCCTGACACTCACCCGTCCCCTAATCCTAACCCGTAGGCTCACACTAACCTGCGCCCTCAAACGCACGCTCCCCCTAAAGCGTTGTCGGACCCTCACCTGGACCCTAAACCGTCCCCGTCCCCTAACCCTAACCCTAGCCCGAACCCTAACCCTAACCCTTCCCCGAAGCCTGACCCTCACCCGTCCCCTAATCCTAACCCATAGGCTCACACTAACCCGCGCCCTCACACGCACGCTCCCCCTAAAGCGTTGTCGGACCCTCACCTTGACCCTAAACCGTCCCCGTCCCCTAACCCTAACCCTAGCCCGAACCCTAACCCTAAACCTTCCCCGAAGCCTGACCCTCACCCGTCCCCTAATCGTAACCCGTAGGCTCACACTAACCCGCGCCCTCACACGCACGCTCCCCCTAAAGCGTTGTCGGACCCTCACCTGGACCCTAAACCGTCCCCGTCCCCTAACCCTAACCCTAGCCCGAACCCTAACCCTAACCCTTCCCCGAAGCCTGACCCTCACCCGTCCCCTAATCCTAACCCGTAGGCTCACACTAACCCGCGCCCTCACACGCACGCTCCCCCTAAAGCGTTGTCGGACCCTCACCTGGACCCTAAACCGTCCCCGTCCCCTAACCCTAACCCTAACCTGAACCCTAACCCTAAACCTTCCCCGAAGCCTGACCCTCACCCGTCCCCTAATCCTAACCCGTAGGCTCACACTAACCCCGCCCTCACACGCACGCTCCCCCTAAAGCGTTATCGGACCCTCACCTGGACCCTAAACCGTCCCCGTGCCCTAACCCTAACCCTAGCCCGAACCCTAACCCTGACCCTTTCCCGAAGCCTGACCCTCACCCGTCCCCTAATCCTAACCCGTAGGCTCACACTAACCCGCGCCCTCACACGCACGCTCCCCCTAAAGCGTTGCCCGATCCTCACCTGGACCCTAAACCGTCCCCGTCACCTAACCCTAACCCTAGCCCGAACCCTAACCCTAATCCTTCCCCGAAGCCTGACCCTCACCCGTCCCATAATCCTAACCCGTAGGCTCACACTAACCCGCGCCCTCACACGCACGCTCCCCCTAAAGCGTTGTCGGACCCTCACCTGGAACCTAAACCGTCCCCGTCCCCTAACCCTAACCCTAGCCCGAACCCTAACCCTGATACTTCCACGAAGTCTGACCCTCACCCGTCCCATAATCCTAACCCGTAGGCTCACACTAACCCGCGCCCTCACACGCACGCTCCCCCTAAAGCGTTGTCGGACCCTCACCTGGACTCTAAACCGTCCCGGTCCCCTAACCGTAACCCTAGCCCGAACCCTAACCCTAACACTTCCCCGAAGCCTGACCCTCACCCGTCCCCTAATCCTAACCCGTACGCTCACACTAACCCGCGCCCTCACACGCACGCTCCCCCTAAAGCGTTGTCGGACCCTCACCTGGACCCTAAACAGTCCCCGTCCCCTAACCCTAACCCTAGCCCGAACCCTAACCCCGACCCTTCTCCGAAGCCTGACCCTCAACCGTCCCCTAATCCTAACCCGTAGGCTCACACTAACCCGCCCCCTCACACGCACGCTCCCCCTAAAGCGTTGTCGGACCCTCACCTGGACCCTAAACCGTCCCCGTCCCCTAACCCTAACCCTAGCCCGAACCCTAACCCTAACCCTTCCCCGAAACCTGACCCTCACCCATCCCCTAATCCTAACCCGTACGCTAACACTAACCTGCGCCCTCACACACACGCTCCCCCTAAAGCGTTGTCGGACCCTCACCTGGACCCTAAACCGTCCCCGTGCCCTAACCCTAACCCTAGCCCGAACCCTAACCCTAACCCTTCCCCGAGCCTGACCCTCACCCGTCCCCTAATCCTAACCCGTAGGCTCACACTAACCCGCGCCCTCACACGCACGCTACCCCTAAAGCGTTGTCGGACCCTCACCTGGACCCTAAACCGTCCCAGTCCCCTAACCCTAACCCTAGCCCGAACCCTAAGCCTAACCCTTCCCCGAAGCCTGACCCTCACCCGTCCCCTAATCCTAACCCGTAGGCTCACACTAACCCGCGCCCTCACACGCACGCTCCCCCTAAAGCGTTGTCGGACCCTCACCTGGACCCTAAACCGTCCCCGTCCCCTAACCCTAACCGTAGCCCGAACCCTAACCCTAAACCTTCCCCGAAGCCTGACCCTCACCCGTCCCCTAATCCTAACCCGTAGGCTCAAACTAACCCGCGCCCTCACACGCACGCTCCCCCTAAAGCGTTGTCGGACCCTCACCTGGACCCTAAACCGTCCCCGTCCCCTAACCCTAACCCTAGCCCGAACCCTAACCCTAACCCTTCCCCGAAGCCTGACCCTCACCCGTCCCCTAATCCTAAACCGTACGCTCACACTAACCCGCGCCCTCACAGGCACGCTCCCCCTAAAGCTTTGTCGGACCCTCACCTGGACCCTAAACCGTCCCCGTCCCCTAACCCTAACCCTAGCCCGAACCTTAACCCTAACCCTTCCCCGAAGCCTGACCCTCACCCGTCCCCTAATCCTAACCCATAGGCTCACACTAACCCGCGCCCTCACACGCACGCTCCCCCTAAAGCGTTGTCGGACCCTCACCTTGACCCTAAACCGTCCCGTCCCCTAACCCTAACCCTAGCCCGAACCCTAACCCTAAACCTTCCCCGAAGCCTGACCCTCACCCGTCCCCTAATCCTAACCCGTAGGCTCACACTAACCCGCGCCCTCACAAGCACGCTCCCCCTAAAGCGTTGTCGGACCCTCACCTGGACCCTAAACCGTCCCCGTCCCCTAACCCTAACCCTAGCCCGAACCCTAACCCTAACCCTTCCCCGAAGCCTGACCCTCACCCGTCCCCTAATCCTAACCCGTACGCTCACACTAACCCGCGCCCTCACACGCACGCTCCCCCTAAAGCGTTGTCGGACCCTCACCTGGACCCTAAACCGTCCCCGTCCCCTAACCCTAACCCTAACCTGAACCCTAACCCTAAACCTTCCCCGAAGCCTGACCCTCACCCGTCCCCTAATCCTAACCCGTAGGCTCACACTAACCCCGCCCTCACACGCACGCTCCCCCTAAAGCGTTATCGGACCCTCACCTGGACCCTAAACCGTCCCCGTGCCCTAACCCTAACCCTAGCCCGAACCCTAACCCTGACCCTTTCCCGAAGCCTGACCCTCACCCGTCCCCTAATCCTAACCCGTAGGCTCACACTAACCCGCGCCCTCACACGCACGCTCCCCCTAAAGCGTTGCCCGATCCTCACCTGGACCCTAAACCGTCCCCGTCACCTAACCCTAACCCTAGCCCGAACCCTAACCCTAATCCTTCCCCGAAGCCTGACCCTCACCCGTCCCATAATCCTAACCCGTAGGCTCACACTAACCCGCGCCCTCACACGCACGCTCCCCCTAAAGCGTTGTCGGACCCTCACCTGGAACCTAAACCGTCCCTGTCCCCTAACCCTAACCCTAGCCCGAACCCTAACCCTGATCCTTCCCCGAAGTCTGACCCTCACCCGTCCCATAATCCTAACCCGTAGGCTCACACTAACCCGCGCCCTCACACGCACGCTCCCCCTAAAGCGTTGTCGGACCCTCACCTGGACTCTAAACCGTCCCCGTCCCCTAACCGTAACCCTAGCCCGAACCCTAACCCTAACACTTCCCCGAAGCCTGACCCTCACCCGTCCCCTAATCCTAACCCGTACGCTCACACTAACCCGCGCCCTCACACGCACGCTCCCCCTAAAGCGTTGTCGGACCCTCACCTGGACCCTAAACAGTCCCCGTCCCCTAACCCTAACCCTAGCCCGAAACCTAACCCCGACCCTTCTCCGAAGCCTGACCCTCACCCGTCCCCTAATCCTAACCCGTAGGCTCACACTAACCCGCGCCCTCACACGCACGCTCCCCCTAAAGCGTTGTTGGACCCTCACCTGGACCCTAAACCGTCCCCGTCCCCTAACCCTAACCCTAGCCCGAACCCTAACCCTAACCCTTCCCCGAAACCTGACCCTCACCCATCCCCTAATCCTAACCCGTACGCTAACACTAACCTGCGCCCTCACACACACGCTCCCCCTAAAGCGTTGTCGGACCCTCACCTGGACCCTAAACCGTCCCCGTGCCCTAACCCTAACCCTAGCCCGAACCCTAACCCTAACCCTTCCCCGAAGCCTGACCCTCACCCGTCCCCTAATCCTAACCCGTAGGCTCACACTAACCCGCGCCCTCACACGCACGCTCCCCCTAAAGCGTTGTCGGACTCTCACCTGGACCCTAAACCGTCCCCGTCCCCTAACCCTAACCCTAGCCCGAACCCTAACCCTAACCCTTCCCCGAAGCCTGACCCTCACCCGTCCCCTAATCCTAACCCGTACGCTCACACTAACCCGCGCCCTCACACGCACGCTCCCCCTAAAGCGTTGTCGGACCCTCACCTGGACCCTAAACCGTCCCCGTCCCCTAACCCTAACCCTAGCCCGAACCCTAACCCTAACCCTTCCCCGAAGCCTGACCCTCACCCGTCCCCTAATCCTAACCCGTAGGCTCACACTAACCCGCGCCCTCACACGCACGCTCCCCATAAAGCGTTGTCGGACCCTCACCTGGACCCTAAACCGTCCCCGTCCCCTAACCCTAACCCTAGCCCGAACCCTAACCCTAACCCTTCCCCGAAGCCTGACCCTCACCCGTCCCCTAATCCTAACCCGTAGGCTCACACTAACCCGCGCCCTCACACGCAAGCTCCCCTTAAAGCGTTGTCGGACCCTCACCTGGACCCTAAACCGTCCCCGTCAATTAACCCTAACCCTAGCCCGAACCCTAACCCTAACCCTTCCCCGAAGCCTGACCCTCACCCGTCCCCTAATCCTAACCCGTACGCTCACACTAACCCGCGCCCTCACACGCGCACTCCCACTGAAGCGTTGTCGGACCCTCACCTGGACCCTAAACCGTCCCCGTCCCCTAACCCTAACCCTAGCGCGAACCCTAACCCTAACCCTTCCCCGAAGCCTGACCCTCACCCGTCCCCTAATCCTAACCCGTAGGCTCACACTAACCCGCGCCCTCACACGCACGCTCCCCTTAAAGCGTTGTCGGACCCTCACCTGGACCCTAAACCGTCCCCGTCCCCTAACCCTAACCCTAGCCCGAACCCTAACCCTAACCCTTCCCCGAAGCCTGACCCTCACCCGTCCCCTAATCCTAACCCGTACGCTCACACTAACCCGCCCCCTCACACTTGCTCTCCCACTAAAGCGTTGTCGGACCCTCACCTGGACCCTAAACCGTCCCCGTCCCCTAACCCTAACCCTAGCCGGAACCCTAACCCTGACCCTTCCCCGAAGCGTGACCGTCACCCGTCCCCTAATCCTAACCCGTAGGCTCAGACTAACCCGCGCCCTCACACGCACGCTCCCCCTAATGCGTTGTCGGACCCTCACCTGGACCCTAAACCGTCCCCGTCCCCTAACCCTAACCCTAGCCCGAACCCTAACCCTAACCCTTCCCCGAAGCCTGACCCTCACCCGTCCCCTAATCCTAACCCGTACGCTCACACTAACCCGCACCCTCACACGCAGGCTCCCCCTAAAGCGTTGTCGGACCCTCACCTGGACCCTAAACCGTCCCCGTCCCCTAACCCTAACCCTAGCCCGAACCCTAACCCTAAACCTTCCACGAAGCCTGACCCTCACCCGTCCCCTAAATCCTAACCCGTAGGCTCACACTAAACCGCGCCCTCACACGCACGCTCCCCCTAAAGCGTTGTCGGACCCTCACCTGGACCCTAAACCGTCCCCGTCCCCTAACCCTAACCCTAGCCCGAACCCTAACCCTAATCCTTCCCCGAAGCCTGACCCTCACCCGTCCCCTAATCCTAACCCGTACGCTCACACTAACCCGCGCCCTCACACGCGCGCTCCCACTAAAGCGTTGTCGGACCCTCACCTGGACCCTAAACCGTCCCCGTCCCGTAACCCTAACCCTAGCCCGAACCCTAACCCTGACCCTTCCCCGAAGCCTGACCGTCACCCGTCCCCTAATCCTAACCCGTACGCTCACACTAACCCGCGCCCTCACACGCACGCTCCCCCTAAAGCGTTGTCGGACCCTCACCTGGACCCTAAACAGTCCCCGTCCCCTAACCCTAACCCTAGCCCGAACCCTAACCCCGACCCTTCTCCGAAGCCTGACCCTCAACCGTCCCCTAATCCTAACCCGTAGGCTCACACTAACCCGCCCCCTCACACGCACGCTCCCCCTAAAGCGTTGTCGGACCCTCACCTGGACCCTAAACCGTCCCCGTCCCCTAACCCTAACCCTAGCCCGAACCCTAACCCTAACCCTTCCCCGAAACCTGACCCTCACCCATCCCCTAATCCTAACCCGTACGCTAACACTAACCTGCGCCCTCACACACACGCTCCCCCTAAAGCGTTGTCGGACCCTCACCTGGACCCTAAACCGTCCCCGTGCCCTAACCCTAACCCTAGCCCGAACCCTAACCCTAACCCTTCCCCGAGCCTGACCCTCACCCGTCCCCTAATCCTAACCCGTAGGCTCACACTAACCCGCGCCCTCACACGCACGCTACCCCTAAAGCGTTGTCGGACCCTCACCTGGACCCTAAACCGTCCCAGTCCCCTAACCCTAACCCTAGCCCGAACCCTAAGCCTAACCCTTCCCCGAAGCCTGACCCTCACCCGTCCCCTAATCCTAACCCGTAGGCTCACACTAACCCGCGCCCTCACACGCACGCTCCCCCTAAAGCGTTGTCGGACCCTCACCTGGACCCTAAACCGTCCCCGTCCCCTAACCCTAACCGTAGCCCGAACCCTAACCCTAACCCTTCCCCGAAGCCTGACCCTCACCCGTCCCCTAATCCTAACCCGTAGGCTCAAACTAACCCGCGCCCTCACACGCACGCTCCCCCTAAAGCGTTGTCGGACCCTCACCTGGACCCTAAACCGTCCCCGTCCCCTAACCCTAACCCTAGCCCGAACCCTAACCCTAACCCTTCCCCGAAGCCTGACCCTCACCCGTCCCCTAATCCTAAACCGTACGCTCACACTAACCCGCGCCCTCACAGGCACGCTCCCCCTAAAGCTTTGTCGGACCCTCACCTGGACCCTAAACCGTCCCCGTCCCCTAACCCTAACCCTAGCCCGAACCCTAACCCTAACCCTTCCCCGAAGCCTGACCCTCACCCGTCCCCTAATCCTAACCCATAGGCTCACACTAACCCGCGCCCTCACACGCACGCTCCCCCTAAAGCGTTGTCGGACCCTCACCTTGACCCTAAACCGTCCCGTCCCCTAACCCTAACCCTAGCCCGAACCCTAACCCTAAACCTTCCCCGAAGCCTGACCCTCACCCGTCCCCTAATCCTAACCCGTAGGCTCACACTAACCCGCGCCCTCACACGCACGCTCCCCCTAAAGCGTTGTCGGACCCTCACCTGGACCCTAAACCGTCCCCTTCCCCTAACCCTAACCCTAGCCCGAACCCTAACCCTAACCCTTCCCCGAAGCCTGACCCTCACCCGTCCCCTAATCCTAACCCGTACGCTCACACTAACCCGCGCCCTCACACGCACGCTCCCCCTAAAGCGTTGTCGGACCCTCACCTGGACCCTAAACCGTCCCCGTCCCCTAACCCTAACCCTAACCTGAACCCTAACCCTAAACCTTCCCCGAAGCCTGACCCTCACCCGTCCCCTAATCCTAACCCGTAGGCTCACACTAACCCCGCCCTCACACGCACGCTCCCCCTAAAGCGTTATCGGACCCTCACCTGGACCCTAAACCGTCCCCGTGCCCTAACCCTAACCGTAGCCCGAACCCTAACCCTGACCCTTTCCCGAAGCCTGACCCTCACCCGTCCCCTAATCCTAACCCGTAGGCTCACACTAACCCGCGCCCTCACACGCACGCTCCCCCTAAAGCGTTGCCCGATCCTCACCTGGACCCTAAACCGTCCCCGTCACCTAACCCTAACCCTAGCCCGAACCCTAACCCTAATCCTTCCCCGAAGCCTGACCCTCACCCGTCCCATAATCCTAACCCGTAGGCTCACACTAACCCGCGCCCTCACACGCACGCTCCCCCTAAAGCGTTGTCGGACCCTCACCTGGAACCTAAACCGTCCCCGTCCCCTAACCCTAACCCTAGCCCGAACCCTAACCCTGATCCTTCCCCGAAGTCTGACCCTCACCCGTCCCATAATCCTAACCCGTAGGCTCACACTAACCCGCGCCCTCACACGCACGCTCCCCCTAAAGCGTTGTCGGACCCTCACCTGGACTCTAAACCGTCCCCGTCCCCTAACCGTAACCCTAGCCCGAACCCTAACCCTAACACTTCCCCGAAGCCTGACCCTCACCCGTCCCCTAATCCTAACCCGTACGCTCACACTAACCCGCGCCCTCACACGCACGCTCCCCCTAAAGCGTTGTTGGACCCTCACCTGGACCCTAAACCGTCCCCGTCCCCTAAACCTAACCCTAGCCCGAACCCTAACCCTAACCCTTCCCCGAAACCTGACCCTCACCCATCCCCTAATCCTAACCCGTACGCTAACACTAACCTGCGCCCTCACACACACGCTCCCCCTAAAGCGTTGTCGGACCCTCACCTGGACCCTAAACCGTCCCCGTGCCCTAACCCTAACCCTAGCCCAAACCCTAACCCTAACCCTTCCCCGAGCCTGACACTCACCCGTCCCCTAATCCTAACCCGTAGGCTCACACTAACCCGCGCCCTCAAACGCACGCTCCCCCTAAAGCGTTGTCGGACCCTCACCTGGACCCTAAACCGTCCCCGTCCCCTAACCCTAACCCTAGCCCGAACCCTAACCCTAACCCTTCCCCGAAGCCTGACCCTCACCCGTCCCCTAATCCTAACCCATAGGCTCACACTAACCCGCGCCCTCACACGCACGCTCCCCCTAAAGCGTTGTCGGACCCTCACCTTGACCCTAAACCGTCCCCGTCCCCTAACCCTAACCCTAGCCCGAACCCTAACCCTAAACCTTCCCCGAAGCCTGACCCTCACCCGTCCCCTAATCGTAACCCGTAGGCTCACACTAACCCGCGCCCTCACACGCACGCTCCCCCTAAAGCGTTGTCGGACCCTCACCTGGACCCTAAACCGTCCCCGTCCCCTAACCCTAACCCTAGCCCGAACCCTAACCCTAACCCTTCCCCGAAGCCTGACCCTCACCCGTCCCCTAATCCTAACCCGTAGGCTCACACTAACCCGCGCCCTCACACGCACGCTCCCCCTAAAGCGTTGTCGGACCCTCACCTGGACCCTAAACCGTCCCCGTCCCCTAACCCTAACCCTAACCTGAACCCTAACCCTAAACCTTCCCCGAAGCCTGACCCTCACCCGTCCCCTAATCCTAACCCGTAGGCTCACACTAACCCCGCCCTCACACGCACGCTCCCCCTAAAGCGTTATCGGACCCTCACCTGGACCCTAAACCGTCCCCGTGCCCTAACCCTAACCGTAGCCCGAACCCTAACCCTGACCCTTTCCCGAAGCCTGACCCTCACCCGTCCCCTAATCCTAACCCGTAGGCTCACACTAACCCGCGCCCTCACACGCACGCTCCCCCTAAAGCGTTGCCCGATCCTCACCTGGACCCTAAACCGTCCCCGTCACCTAACCCTAACCCTAGCCCGAACCCTAACCCTGATCCTTCCCCGAAGTCTGACCCTCACCCGTCCCATAATCCTAACCCGTAGGCTCACACTAACCCGCGCCCTCACACGCACGCTCCCCCTAAAGCGTTGTCGGACCCTCACCTGGACTCTAAACCGTCCCCGTCCCCTAACCGTAACCCTAGCCCGAACCCTAACCCTAACACTTCCCCGAAGCCTGACCCTCACCCGTCCCCTAATCCTAACCCGTACGCTCACACTAACCCGCGCCCTCACACGCACGCTCCCCCTAAAGCGTTGTTGGACCCTCACCTGGACCCTAAACCGTCCCCGTCCCCTAAACCTAACCCTAGCCCGAACCCTAACCCTAACCCTTCCCCGAAACCTGACCCTCACCCATCCCCTAATCCTAACCCGTACGCTAACACTAACCTGCGCCCTCACACACACGCTCCCCCTAAAGCGTTGTCGGACCCTCACCTGGACCCTAAACCGTCCCCGTGCCCTAACCCTAACCCTAGCCCAAACCCTAACCCTAACCCTTCCCCGAGCCTGACACTCACCCGTCCCCTAATCCTAACCCGTAGGCTCACACTAACCTGCGCCCTCAAACGCACGCTCCCCCTAAAGCGTTGTCGGACCCTCACCTGGACCCTAAACCGTCCCCGTCCCCTAACCCTAACCCTAGCCCGAACCCTAACCCTAACCCTTCCCCGAAGCCTGACCCTCACCCGTCCCCTAATCCTAACCCATAGGCTCACACTAACCCGCGCCCTCACACGCACGCTCCCCCTAAAGCGTTGTCGGACCCTCACCTTGACCCTAAACCGTCCCCGTCCCCTAACCCTAACCCTAGCCCGAACCCTAACCCTAAACCTTCCCCGAAGCCTGACCCTCACCCGTCCCCTAATCGTAACCCGTAGGCTCACACTAACCCGCGCCCTCACACGCACGCTCCCCCTAAAGCGTTGTCGGACCCTCACCTGGACCCTAAACCGTCCCCGTCCCCTAACCCTAACCCTAGCCCGAACCCTAACCCTAACCCTTCCCCGAAGCCTGACCCTCACCCGTCCCCTAATCCTAACCCGTAGGCTCACACTAACCCGCGCCCTCACACGCACGCTCCCCCTAAAGCGTTGTCGGACCCTCACCTGGACCCTAAACCGTCCCCGTCCCCTAACCCTAACCCTAACCTGAACCCTAACCCTAAACCTTCCCCGAAGCCTGACCCTCACCCGTCCCCTAATCCTAACCCGTAGGCTCACACTAACCCCGCCCTCACACGCACGCTCCCCCTAAAGCGTTATCGGACCCTCACCTGGACCCTAAACCGTCCCCGTGCCCTAACCCTAACCCTAGCCCGAACCCTAACCCTGACCCTTTCCCGAAGCCTGACCCTCACCCGTCCCCTAATCCTAACCCGTAGGCTCACACTAACCCGCGCCCTCACACGCACGCTCCCCCTAAAGCGTTGCCCGATCCTCACCTGGACCCTAAACCGTCCCCGTCACCTAACCCTAACCCTAGCCCGAACCCTAACCCTAATCCTTCCCCGAAGCCTGACCCTCACCCGTCCCATAATCCTAACCCGTAGGCTCACACTAACCCGCGCCCTCACACGCACGCTCCCCCTAAAGCGTTGTCGGACCCTCACCTGGAACCTAAACCGTCCCCGTCCCCTAACCCTAACCCTAGCCCGAACCCTAACCCTGATACTTCCACGAAGTCTGACCCTCACCCGTCCCATAATCCTAACCCGTAGGCTCACACTAACCCGCGCCCTCACACGCACGCTCCCCCTAAAGCGTTGTCGGACCCTCACCTGGACTCTAAACCGTCCCGGTCCCCTAACCGTAACCCTAGCCCGAACCCTAACCCTAACACTTCCCCGAAGCCTGACCCTCACCCGTCCCCTAATCCTAACCCGTACGCTCACACTAACCCGCGCCCTCACACGCACGCTCCCCCTAAAGCGTTGTCGGACCCTCACCTGGACCCTAAACAGTCCCCGTCCCCTAACCCTAACCCTAGCCCGAACCCTAACCCCGACCCTTCTCCGAAGCCTGACCCTCAACCGTCCCCTAATCCTAACCCGTAGGCTCACACTAACCCGCCCCCTCACACGCACGCTCCCCCTAAAGCGTTGTCGGACCCTCACCTGGACCCTAAACCGTCCCCGTCCCCTAACCCTAACCCTAGCCCGAACCCTAACCCTAACCCTTCCCCGAAACCTGACCCTCACCCATCCCCTAATCCTAACCCGTACGCTAACACTAACCTGCGCCCTCACACACACGCTCCCCCTAAAGCGTTGTCGGACCCTCACCTGGACCCTAAACCGTCCCCGTGCCCTAACCCTAACCCTAGCCCGAACCCTAACCCTAACCCTTCCCCGAGCCTGACCCTCACCCGTCCCCTAATCCTAACCCGTAGGCTCACACTAACCCGCGCCCTCACACGCACGCTACCCCTAAAGCGTTGTCGGACCCTCACCTGGACCCTAAACCGTCCCAGTCCCCTAACCCTAACCCTAGCCCGAACCCTAAGCCTAACCCTTCCCCGAAGCCTGACCCTCACCCGTCCCCTAATCCTAACCCGTAGGCTCACACTAACCCGCGCCCTCACACGCACGCTCCCCCTAAAGCGTTGTCGGACCCTCACCTGGACCCTAAACCGTCCCCGTCCCCTAACCCTAACCGTAGCCCGAACCCTAACCCTAAACCTTCCCCGAAGCCTGACCCTCACCCGTCCCCTAATCCTAACCCGTAGGCTCAAACTAACCCGCGCCCTCACACGCACGCTCCCCCTAAAGCGTTGTCGGACCCTCACCTGGACCCTAAACCGTCCCCGTCCCCTAACCCTAACCCTAGCCCGAACCCTAACCCTAACCCTTCCCCGAAGCCTGACCCTCACCCGTCCCCTAATCCTAAACCGTACGCTCACACTAACCCGCGCCCTCACAGGCACGCTCCCCCTAAAGCTTTGTCGGACCCTCACCTGGACCCTAAACCGTCCCCGTCCCCTAACCCTAACCCTAGCCCGAACCTTAACCCTAACCCTTCCCCGAAGCCTGACCCTCACCCGTCCCCTAATCCTAACCCATAGGCTCACACTAACCCGCGCCCTCACACGCACGCTCCCCCTAAAGCGTTGTCGGACCCTCACCTTGACCCTAAACCGTCCCGTCCCCTAACCCTAACCCTAGCCCGAACCCTAACCCTAAACCTTCCCCGAAGCCTGACCCTCACCCGTCCCCTAATCCTAACCCGTAGGCTCACACTAACCCGCGCCCTCACAAGCACGCTCCCCCTAAAGCGTTGTCGGACCCTCACCTGGACCCTAAACCGTCCCCGTCCCCTAACCCTAACCCTAGCCCGAACCCTAACCCTAACCCTTCCCCGAAGCCTGACCCTCACCCGTCCCCTAATCCTAACCCGTACGCTCACACTAACCCGCGCCCTCACACGCACGCTCCCCCTAAAGCGTTGTCGGACCCTCACCTGGACCCTAAACCGTCCCCGTCCCCTAACCCTAACCCTAACCTGAACCCTAACCCTAAACCTTCCCCGAAGCCTGACCCTCACCCGTCCCCTAATCCTAACCCGTAGGCTCACACTAACCCCGCCCTCACACGCACGCTCCCCCTAAAGCGTTATCGGACCCTCACCTGGACCCTAAACCGTCCCCGTGCCCTAACCCTAACCCTAGCCCGAACCCTAACCCTGACCCTTTCCCGAAGCCTGACCCTCACCCGTCCCCTAATCCTAACCCGTAGGCTCACACTAACCCGCGCCCTCACACGCACGCTCCCCCTAAAGCGTTGCCCGATCCTCACCTGGACCCTAAACCGTCCCCGTCACCTAACCCTAACCCTAGCCCGAACCCTAACCCTAATCCTTCCCCGAAGCCTGACCCTCACCCGTCCCATAATCCTAACCCGTAGGCTCACACTAACCCGCGCCCTCACACGCACGCTCCCCCTAAAGCGTTGTCGGACCCTCACCTGGAACCTAAACCGTCCCTGTCCCCTAACCCTAACCCTAGCCCGAACCCTAACCCTGATCCTTCCCCGAAGTCTGACCCTCACCCGTCCCATAATCCTAACCCGTAGGCTCACACTAACCCGCGCCCTCACACGCACGCTCCCCCTAAAGCGTTGTCGGACCCTCACCTGGACTCTAAACCGTCCCCGTCCCCTAACCGTAACCCTAGCCCGAACCCTAACCCTAACACTTCCCCGAAGCCTGACCCTCACCCGTCCCCTAATCCTAACCCGTACGCTCACACTAACCCGCGCCCTCACACGCACGCTCCCCCTAAAGCGTTGTCGGACCCTCACCTGGACCCTAAACAGTCCCCGTCCCCTAACCCTAACCCTAGCCCGAAACCTAACCCCGACCCTTCTCCGAAGCCTGACCCTCACCCGTCCCCTAATCCTAACCCGTAGGCTCACACTAACCCGCGCCCTCACACGCACGCTCCCCCTAAAGCGTTGTTGGACCCTCACCTGGACCCTAAACCGTCCCCGTCCCCTAACCCTAACCCTAGCCCGAACCCTAACCCTAACCCTTCCCCGAAACCTGACCCTCACCCATCCCCTAATCCTAACCCGTACGCTAACACTAACCTGCGCCCTCACACACACGCTCCCCCTAAAGCGTTGTCGGACCCTCACCTGGACCCTAAACCGTCCCCGTGCCCTAACCCTAACCCTAGCCCGAACCCTAACCCTAACCCTTCCCCGAAGCCTGACCCTCACCCGTCCCCTAATCCTAACCCGTAGGCTCACACTAACCCGCGCCCTCACACGCACGCTCCCCCTAAAGCGTTGTCGGACTCTCACCTGGACCCTAAACCGTCCCCGTCCCCTAACCCTAACCCTAGCCCGAACCCTAACCCTAACCCTTCCCCGAAGCCTGACCCTCACCCGTCCCCTAATCCTAACCCGTACGCTCACACTAACCCGCGCCCTCACACGCACGCTCCCCCTAAAGCGTTGTCGGACCCTCACCTGGACCCTAAACCGTCCCCGTCCCCTAACCCTAACCCTAGCCCGAACCCTAACCCTAACCCTTCCCCGAAGCCTGACCCTCACCCGTCCCCTAATCCTAACCCGTAGGCTCACACTAACCCGCGCCCTCACACGCACGCTCCCCATAAAGCGTTGTCGGACCCTCACCTGGACCCTAAACCGTCCCCGTCCCCTAACCCTAACCCTAGCCCGAACCCTAACCCTAACCCTTCCCCGAAGCCTGACCCTCACCCGTCCCCTAATCCTAACCCGTAGGCTCACACTAACCCGCGCCCTCACACGCAAGCTCCCCTTAAAGCGTTGTCGGACCCTCACCTGGACCCTAAACCGTCCCCGTCAATTAACCCTAACCCTAGCCCGAACCCTAACCCTAACCCTTCCCCGAAGCCTGACCCTCACCCGTCCCCTAATCCTAACCCGTACGCTCACACTAACCCGCGCCCTCACACGCGCACTCCCACTGAAGCGTTGTCGGACCCTCACCTGGACCCTAAACCGTCCCCGTCCCCTAACCCTAACCCTAGCGCGAACCCTAACCCTAACCCTTCCCCGAAGCCTGACCCTCACCCGTCCCCTAATCCTAACCCGTAGGCTCACACTAACCCGCGCCCTCACACGCACGCTCCCCTTAAAGCGTTGTCGGACCCTCACCTGGACCCTAAACCGTCCCCGTCCCCTAACCCTAACCCTAGCCCGAACCCTAACCCTAACCCTTCCCCGAAGCCTGACCCTCACCCGTCCCCTAATCCTAACCCGTACGCTCACACTAACCCGCCCCCTCACACTTGCTCTCCCACTAAAGCGTTGTCGGACCCTCACCTGGACCCTAAACCGTCCCCGTCCCCTAACCCTAACCCTAGCCGGAACCCTAACCCTGACCCTTCCCCGAAGCGTGACCGTCACCCGTCCCCTAATCCTAACCCGTAGGCTCAGACTAACCCGCGCCCTCACACGCACGCTCCCCCTAATGCGTTGTCGGACCCTCACCTGGACCCTAAACCGTCCCCGTCCCCTAACCCTAACCCTAGCCCGAACCCTAACCCTAACCCTTCCCCGAAGCCTGACCCTCACCCGTCCCCTAATCCTAACCCGTACGCTCACACTAACCCGCACCCTCACACGCAGGCTCCCCCTAAAGCGTTGTCGGACCCTCACCTGGACCCTAAACCGTCCCCGTCCCCTAACCCTAACCCTAGCCCGAACCCTAACCCTAAACCTTCCACGAAGCCTGACCCTCACCCGTCCCCTAAATCCTAACCCGTAGGCTCACACTAAACCGCGCCCTCACAC
Organism: Lagenorhynchus albirostris; assembly: GCF_949774975.1. Classification (NCBI taxonomy): domain Eukaryota; kingdom Metazoa; phylum Chordata; class Mammalia; order Artiodactyla; family Delphinidae; genus Lagenorhynchus; species Lagenorhynchus albirostris. The sequence continues at coordinate 1,603,289 of NW_026783628.1, read as the reverse complement.
GCACGCTCCCCCTAAAGCGTTGTCGGACCCTCACCTGGACCCTAAACCGTCCCCGTCCCCTAACCCTAACCCTAGCCCGAACCCTAACCCTAATCCTTCCCCGAAGCCTGACCCTCACCCGTCCCCTAATCCTAACCCGTACGCTCACACTAACCCGCGCCCTCACACGCGCGCTCCCACTAAAGCGTTGTCGGACCCTCACCTGGACCCTAAACCGTCCCCGTCCCGTAACCCTAACCCTAGCCCGAACCCTAACCCTGACCCTTCCCCGAAGCCTGACCGTCACCCGTCCCCTAATCCTAACCCGTACGCTCACACTAACCCGCGCCCTCACACGCACGCTCCCCCTAAAGCGTTGTCGGACCCTCACCTGGACCCTAAACCGTCCCCGTCCCCTAACCCTAACCCTAGCCCGAACCCTAACCCTGACCCTTCCCCGAAGTCTGACCCTCACCCGTCCCCTAATCCTAACCCGTAGGCTCACACTAACCCGCGCCCTCACACGCACGCTCCCCCTAAAGCGTTGTCGGACCCTCACCTGGACCCTAAACCGTCCCCATCCCCTAACCCTAACCCTAGCCCGAACCCTAACCCTAACCCTTCCCCGAAGCCTGACCCTCACCCGTCCCCTAATCCTAACCCGTACGCTCACACTAACCCGCGCCCTCACACGCACGCTCCCCCTAAAGCTTTGTCGGACCCTCACCTGGACCCTAAACCATCCCCGTCCCCTAACCCTAACCCTAGCCCGAACCCTAACCCTAACCCTTCCCCGAAGCCTGACCCTCACCCGTCCCCTAATCCTAACCCATAGGCTCACACTAACCCGCGCCCTCACACGCACGCTCCCCCTAAAGCGTTGTCGGACCCTCACCTTGACCCTAAACCGTCCCCGTCCCCTAACCCTAACCCTAGCCCGAACCCTAACCCTAAACCTTCCCCGAAGCCTGACCCTCACCCGTCACCTAATCGTAACCCGTAGGCTCACACTAACCCGCGCCCTCACACGCACGCTCCCCCTAAAGCGTTGTCGGACCCTCACCTGGACCCTAAACCGTCCCCGTCCCCTAACCCTAACCCTAGCCCGAACCCTAACCCTAACCCTTCCCCGAAGCCTGACCCTCACCCGTCCCCTAATCCTAACCCGTAGGCTCACACTAACCCGCGCCCTCACACGCACGCTCCCCCTAAAGCGTTGTCGGACCCTCACCTGGACCCTAAACCGTCCCCGTCCCCTAACCCTAACCCTAGCCCGAACCCTAACCCTAACCCTTCCCCGAAGCCTGACCCTCACCCGTCCCCTAATCCTAACCCATAGGCTCACACTAACCCGCACCCTCACACGCACGCTCCCCCTAAAGCGTTGTCGGACCCTCACCTGGACCCTAAACCGTCCCCGTCCCCTAACCCTAACCCTAGCCCGAACCCTAACCCTAAACCTTCCCCGAAGCCTGACCCTCACCCGTCCCCTAAATCCTAACCCGTAGGCTCACACTAACCCGCGCCCTCACACGCACGCTCCCCCTAAAGCGTTGTCGGACCCTCACCTGGACCCTAAACCGTCCCCGTGCCCTAACCCTAACCCTAGCCCGAACCCTAACCCGGACCCTTCCCCGAAGCCTGACCCTCACCCGTTCCCTAACCCTAACCCGTAGGCTCACACTAACCCGCGCTCTCACACGCACGCTCCCCCTAAAGCGTTGTCGGACCCTCACCTGGACCCTAAACCGTCCCCCTCCCCTAACCCTAACCCTAGCCCGAACCCTAACCCTAATACTTCCCCGAAGCCTGACCCTCACCCGTCCCCTAATCCTAACCCGTAGGCTCACACTAACCCGCGCCCTCACACGCACGCTCCCCCTAAAGCGTTGTCGGACCCTCACCTGGACCCTAAACCGTCCCCGTCCCCTAACCCTAACCCTAGCCCGAACCCTAACCCTAATCCTTCCCCGAAGCCTGACCCTCACCCGTCCCCTAATCCTAACCCGTACGCTCACACTAACCCGCGCCCTCACACGCGCGCTCCCACTAAAGCGTTGTCGGACCCTCACCTGGACCCTAAACCGTCCCCGTCCCGTAACCCTAACCCTAGCCCGAACCCTAACCCTGACCCTTCCCCGAAGCCTGACCGTCACCCGTCCCCTAATCCTAACCCGTACGCTCACACTAACCCGCGCCCTCACACGCACGCTCCCCCTAAAGCGTTGTCGGACCCTCACCTGGACCCTAAACCGTCCCCGTCCCCTAACCCTAACCCTAGCCCGAACCCTAACCCTGACCCTTCCCCGAAGTCTGACCCTCACCCGTCCCCTAATCCTAACCCGTAGGCTCACACTAACCCGCGCCCTCACACGCATCTCCCCCTAAAGCGTTGTCGGACCCTCACCTGGACCCTAAACCGTCCCCGTCCCCTAAACCTAACCCTAGCCCGAATCCTAACCCTAACCCTTCCCCGAAGCCTGACCCTCACCCGTCCCCTAATCCTAACCCGTACGCTCACACTAACCCGCGCCCTCACACGCGCGCTCCCACTAAAGCGTTGTCGGACCCTCACCTGGACCCTAAACCGTCCCCGTCCCCTAACCCTAACCCTAGCCCGAACCCTAACCCTGATCCTTCCCCGAAGTCTGACCCTCACCCGTCCCCTAATCCTAACCCGTAGGCTCACACTAACCCGCGCCCTCACACGCACGCTCCCCCTAAAGCGTTGTCGGACCCTCACCTGGACCCGAAACCGTCCCCGTCCCCTAACCCTAACCCTAGCCCGAACCCTAACCCTAATCCTTCCCCGAAGCTTGACCCTCACCCGTCCCCTAATCCTAACCCGTACGCTCACACTAACCCGCGCCCTCACACGCGCGCTCCCACTAAAGCGTTGTCGGACCCTCACCTGGACCCTAAACCGTCCCCGTCCCGTAACCCTAACCCTAGCCCGAACCCTAACCCTGAACCTTCCCCGAAGCCTGACCGTCACCCGTCCCCTAATCCTAACCTGTACGCTCACACTAACCCGCGCCCTCACACGCACGCTCCCCCTAAAGCGTTGTCGGACCCTCACCTGGACCCTAAACCGTCCCCGTCCCCTAAACCTAACCCTAGCCCGAATCCTAACCCTAACCCTTCCCCGAAGCCTGACCCTCACCCGTCCCCTAATCCTAACCCGTACGCTCACACTAACCCGCGCCCTCACACGCGCGCTCCCACTAAAGCGTTGTCGGACCCTCACCTGGACCCGAAACCGTCCCCGTCCCCTAACCCTAACCGTAGCCCGAACCCTAACCCTGACCCTTCCCCGAAGCCTGACCCTCACCCGTCCCCTAATCCTAACCCGTAGGCTCACACTAACCCGCGCACTCACACGCACGCTACCCCTAAAGCGTTGTCGGACCCTCACCTGGACCCTAAACCGTCCCCGTCCCCTAACCCTAACCCTAGCCCGAACCCTAACCCTAACCCTTCCCCGAAACCTGACCCTCACCCATCCCCTAATCCTAACCCGTACGCTAACAGTAACCTGCGCCCTCAGACGCACGCTCCCCCTAAAGCGTTGTCGGACCCTCACCTGGACCCTAAACCGTCCCCGTGCCCTAACCCTAACCCTAGCCCGAACCCTAACCCTAACCCTTCCCCGAGCCTGACCCTCACCCGTCCCCTAATCCTAACCCGTACGCTCACACTAACCCGCGCCCTCACACGCACGCTCCCCCTAAAGCGTTGTCGGACACTCACCTGGACCCTAAACCTTCCCCGTCCCCTAACCCTAACCCTAGCCCGAACCCTAACCCTAACCCTTCCCCGAAGCCTGACCCTCACCCGTCCCCTAATCCTAACCCGTACGCTCACACTAACCCGCCCCCTCACACGCGCTCTCCCACTAAAGCGTTGTCGGACCCTCACCTGGACCCTAAACCGTCCCCGTCCCCTAACCCTAACCCTAGCCGGAACCCTAACCCTGACCCTTCCCCGAAGCCTGACCGTCACCCGTCCCCTAATCCTAACCCATAGGCTCACACTAACCCGCGCCCTCACACGCACGCTCCCCCTAAAGCGTTGTCGGACCCTCACCTGGACCCTAAACCGTCCCCGTCCCCTAACCCTAACCCTAGCCCGAACCCTCATCCTAACCCTTCCCCGAAGCCTGACCCTCACCCGTCCCCTAATCCTAACCCGTAGGCTCACACTAACCCGCGCCCTCACACGCACGCTCCCCCTAAAGCACTGTCGGACCCTCACCTGGACCCTAAACCGTCCCCGTGCCCTAACCCTAACCCTGACCCTTCCCCGAAGCCTGACACTCACCCGTCCCTTAATCCTAACCCGTAGCCTCACACTAACCCGCGCCCTCACACGCACACTCCCCCTAAAGCGTTGTCGGACCCTCACCTGGACCCTAAACCGTCCCCGTCCCCTAACCCTAACCCTAGCCCGAACCCTAACCCTAAACCTTCCCCGAAGCCTGACCCTCACCCGTCCCCTAATCCTAACCCGTAGGCTCACACTAACCCGCGCCCTCACACGCACGCTCACCCTAAAGCGTTGTCGGACCCTCACCTGGACCCTAAGCCGTCCCCGTGCCCTAACCCTAACCCTAGCCCGAACACTAACCCTGACCCTTCCCCGAAGCCTGACCCTCACCCGTCCCCTAATCCTAACCCGTAGGCTCACACTAACCCGCGCCCTCACACGCACGCTCCCCCTAAAGCGTTGTCGGACCCTCACCTGGACCCTAAACCGTCCCCGTCCCCTAACCCTAACCCTAGCCCGAACCCTAACCCTAATTCTTCCCCGAAACCTGACCCTCACCCGTACCCTAATCCTAACCCGTAGGCTCACACTAACCCGCGCCCTCACACGCACGCTCCCCTTAAAGCGTTGTCGGACCCTCACCTGGACCCTAAACCGTCCCCGTCCCCTAACCCTAACCCTAGCCCGAACCCTAACCCTAACCCTTCCCCGAGCCTGACCCTCACCCGTCCCCTAATCCTAACCCGTAGGCTCACACTAACCCGCGCCCTCACACGCACGCTACCCCTAAAGAGTTGTCGGACCCTCACCTGGACCCTAAACCGTCCCAGTCCCCTAACCCTAACCCTAGCCCGAACCCTAAGCCTAACCCTTCCCCGAAGCCTGACCCTCACCCGTCCCCTAATCCTAACCCGTAGGCTCACACTAACCCGCGCCCTCACACGCACGCTCCCCCTAAAGCGTTGTCGGACCCTCACCTGGACCCTAAACCGTCCCCGTCCCCTAACCCTAACCGTAGCCCGAACCCTAACCCTAACCCTTCCCCGAAGCCTGACCCTCACCCGTCCCCTAATCCTAACCCGTAGGCTCAAACTAACCCGCGCCCTCACACGCACGCTCCCCCTAAAGCGTTGTCGGACCCTCACCTGGACCCTAAACCGTCCCCGTCCCCTAACCCTAACCCTAGCCCGAACCCTAACCCTAACCCTTCCCCGAAGCCTGACCCTCACCCGTCCCCTAATCCTAAACCGTACGCTCACACTAACCCGCGCCCTCACAGGCACGCTCCCCCTAAAGCTTTGTCGGACCCTCACCTGGACCCTAAACCGTCCCCGTCCCCTAACCCTAACCCTAGCCCGAACCCTAACCCTAACCCTTCCCCGAAGCCTGACCCTCACCCGTCCCCTAATCCTAACCCATAGGCTCACACTAACCCGCGCCCTCACACGCACGCTCCCCCTAAAGCGTTGTCGGACCCTCACCTTGACCCTAAACCGTCCCGTCCCCTAACCCTAACCCTAGCCCGAACCCTAACCCTAAACCTTCCCCGAAGCCTGACCCTCACCCGTCCCCTAATCCTAACCCGTAGGCTCACACTAACCCGCGCCCTCACACGCACGCTCCCCCTAAAGCGTTGTCGGACCCTCACCTGGACCCTAAACCGTCCCCGTCCCCTAACCCTAACCCTAGCCCGAACCCTAACCCTAACCCTTCCCCGAAGCCTGACCCTCACCCGTCCCCTAATCCTAACCCGTACGCTCACACTAACCCGCGCCCTCACACGCACGCTCCCCCTAAAGCGTTGTCGGACCCTCACCTGGACCCTAAACCGTCCCCGTCCCCTAACCCTAACCCTAACCTGAACCCTAACCCTAAACCTTCCCCGAAGCCTGACCCTCACCCGTCCCCTAATCCTAACCCGTAGGCTCACACTAACCCCGCCCTCACACGCACGCTCCCCCTAAAGCGTTATCGGACCCTCACCTGGACCCTAAACCGTCCCCGTGCCCTAACCCTAACCCTAGCCCGAACCCTAACCCTGAACCTTTCCCGAAGCCTGACCCTCACCCGTCCCCTAATCCTAACCCGTAGGCTCACACTAACCCGCGCCCTCACACGCACGCTCCCCCTAAAGCGTTGCCCGATCCTCACCTGGACCCTAAACCGTCCCCGTCACCTAACCCTAACCCTAGCCCGAACCCTAACCCTAATCCTTCCCCGAAGCCTGACCCTCACCCGTCCCATAATCCTAACCCGTAGGCTCACACTAACCCGCGCCCTCACACGCACGCTCCCCCTAAAGCGTTGTCGGACCCTCACCTGGAACCTAAACCGTCCCCGTCCCCTAACCCTAACCCTAGCCCGAACCCTAACCCTGATCCTTCCCCGAAGTCTGACCCTCACCCGTCCCATAATCCTAACCCGTAGGCTCACACTAACCCGCGCCCTCACACGCACGCTCCCCCTAAAGCGTTGTCGGACCCTCACCTGGACTCTAAACCGTCCCCGTCCCCTAACCGTAACCCTAGCCCGAACCCTAACCCTAACACTTCCCCGAAGCCTGACCCTCACCCGTCCCCTAATCCTAACCCGTACGCTCACACTAACCCGCGCCCTCACACGCACGCTCCCCCTAAAGCGTTGTCGGACCCTCACCTGGACCCTAAACAGTCCCCGTCCCCTAACCCTAACCCTAGCCCGAAACCTAACCCCGACCCTTCTCCGAAGCCTGACCCTCACCCGTCCCCTAATCCTAACCCGTAGGCTCACACTAACCCGCGCCCTCACACGCACGCTCCCCCTAAAGCGTTGTTGGACCCTCACCTGGACCCTAAACCGTCCCCGTCCCCTAACCCTAACCCTAGCCCGAACCCTAACCCTAACCCTTCCCCGAAACCTGACCCTCACCCATCCCCTAATCCTAACCCGTACGCTAACACTAACCTGCGCCCTCACACACACGCTCCCCCTAAAGCGTTGTCGGACCCTCACCTGGACCCTAAACCGTCCCCGTGCCCTAACCCTAACCCTAGCCCGAACCCTAACCCTAACCCTTCCCCGAAGCCTGACCCTCACCCGTCCCCTAATCCTAACCCGTAGGCTCACACTAACCCGCGCCCTCACACGCACGCTCCCCCTAAAGCGTTGTCGGACTCTCACCTGGACCCTAAACCGTCCCCGTCCCCTAACCCTAACCCTAGCCCGAACCCTAACCCTAACCCTTCCCCGAAGCCTGACCCTCACCCGTCCCCTAATCCTAACCCGTACGCTCACACTAACCCGCGCCCTCACACGCACGCTCCCCCTAAAGCGTTGTCGGACCCTCACCTGGACCCTAAACCGTCCCCGTCCCCTAACCCTAACCCTAGCCCGAACCCTAACCCTAACCCTTCCCCGAAGCCTGACCCTCACCCGTCCCCTAATCCTAACCCGTAGGCTCACACTAACCCGCGCCCTCACACGCACGCTCCCCATAAAGCGTTGTCGGACCCTCACCTGGACCCTAAACCGTCCCCGTCCCCTAACCCTAACCCTAGCCCGAACCCTAACCCTAACCCTTCCCCGAAGCCTGACCCTCACCCGTCCCCTAATCCTAACCCGTAGGCTCACACTAACCCGCGCCCTCACACGCACGCTCCCCTTAAAGCGTTGTCGGACCCTCACCTGGACCCTAAACCGTCCCCGTCAATTAACCCTAACCCTAGCCCGAACCCTAACCCTAGCCCTTCCCCGAAGCCTGACCCTCACCCGTCCCCTAATCCTAACCCGTACGCTCACACTAACCCGCGCCCTCACACGCGCACTCCCACTGAAGCGTTGTCGGACCCTCACCTGGACCCTAAACCGTCCCCGTCCCCTAACCCTAACCCTAGCGCGAACCCTAACCCTAACCCTTCCCCGAAGCCTGACCCTCACCCGTCCCCTAATCCTAACCCGTAGGCTCACACTAACCCGCGCCCTCACACGCACGCTCCCCTTAAAGCGTTGTCGGACACTCACCTGGACCCTAAACCGTCCCCGTCCCCTAACCCTAACCCTAGCCCGAACCCTAACCCTAACCCTTCCCCGAAGCCTGACCCTCACCCGTCCCCTAATCCTAACCCGTACGCTCACACTAACCCGCCCCCTCACACTTGCTCTCCCACTAAAGCGTTGTCGGACCCTCACCTGGACCCTAAACCGTCCCCGTCCCCTAACCCTAACCCTAGCCGGAACCCTAACCCTGACCCTTCCCCGAAGCGTGACCGTCACCCGTCCCCTAATCCTAACCCGTAGGCTCAGACTAACCCGCGCCCTCACACGCACGCTCCCCCTAATGCGTTGTCGGACCCTCACCTGGACCCTAAACCGTCCCCGTCCCCTAACCCTAACCCTAGCCCGAACCCTAACCCTAACCCTTCCCCGAAGCCTGACCCTCACCCGTCCCCTAATCCTAACTCGTACGCTCACACTAACCCGCACCCTCACACGCAGGCTCCCCCTAAAGCGTTGTCGGACCCTCACCTGGACCCTAAACCGTCCCCGTCCCCTAACCCTAACCCTAGCCCGAACCCTAACCCTAAACCTTCCACGAAGCCTGACCCTCACCCGTCCCCTAAATCCTAACCCGTAGGCTCACACTAAACCGCGCCCTCACACGCACGCTCCCCCTAAAGCGTTGTCGGACCCTCACCTGGACCCTAAACCGTCCCCGTCCCCTAACCCTAACCCTAGCCCGAACCCTAACCCTAATCCTTCCCCGAAGCCTGACCCTCACCCGTCCCCTAATCCTAACCCGTACGCTCACACTAACCCGCGCCCTCACACGCGCGCTCCCACTAAAGCGTTGTCGGACCCTCACCTGGACCCTAAACCGTCCCCGTCCCGTAACCCTAACCCTAGCCCGAACCCTAACCCTGACCCTTCCCCGAAGCCTGACCGTCACCCGTCCCCTAATCCTAACCCGTACGCTCACACTAACCCGCGCCCTCACACGCACGCTCCCCCTAAAGCGTTGTCGGACCCTCACCTGGACCCTAAACCGTCCCCGTCCCCTAACCCTAACCCTAGCCCGAACCCTAACCCTGACCCTTCCCCGAAGTCTGACCCTCACCCGTCCCCTAATCCTAACCCGTAGGCTCACCCTAACCCGCGCCCTCACACGCACGCTCCCCCTAAAGCGTTGTCGGACCCTCACCTGGACCCTAAACCGTCCCCATCCCCTAACCCTAACCCTAGCCCGAACCCTAACCCTAACCCTTCCCCGAAGCCTGACCCTCACCCGTCCCCTAATCCTAACCCGTACGCTCACACTAACCCGCGCCCTCACACGCACGCTCCCCCTAAAGCTTTGTCGGACCCTCACCTGGACCCTAAACCGTCCCCGTCCCCTAACCCTAACCCTAGCCCGAACCCTAACCCTAACCCTTCCCCGAAGCCTGACCCTCACCCGTCCCCTAATCCTAACCCATAGGCTCACACTAACCCGCGCCCTCACACGCACGCTCCCCCTAAAGCGTTGTCGGACCCTCACCTTGACCCTAAACCGTCCCCGTCCCCTAACCCTAACCCTAGCCCGAACCCTAACCCTAAACCTTCCCCGAAGCCTGACCCTCACCCGTCCCCTAATCGTAACCCGTAGGCTCACACTAACCCGCGCCCTCACACGCACGCTCCCCCTAAAGCGTTGTCGGACCCTCACCTGGACCCTAAACCGTCCCCGTCCCCTAACCCTAACCCTAGCCCGAACCCTAACCCTAACCCTTCCCCGAAGCCTGACCCTCACCCGTCCCCTAATCCTAACCCGTAGGCTCACACTAACCCGCGCCCTCACACGCACGCTCCCCCTAAAGCGTTGTCGGACCCTCACCTGGACCCTAAACCGTCCCCGTCCCCTAACCCTAACCCTAACCTGAACCCTAACCCTAAACCTTCCCCGAAGCCTGACCCTCACCCGTCCCCTAATCCTAACCCGTAGGCTCACACTAACCCCGCCCTCACACGCACGCTCCCCCTAAAGCGTTATCGGACCCTCACCTGGACCCTAAACCGTCCCCGTGCCCTAACCCTAACCCTAGCCCGAACCCTAACCCTGACCCTTTCCCGAAGCCTGACCCTCACCCGTCCCCTAATCCTAACCCGTAGGCTCACACTAACCCGCGCCCTCACACGCACGCTCCCCCTAAAGCGTTGCCCGATCCTCACCTGGACCCTAAACCGTCCCCGTCACCTAACCCTAACCCTAGCCCGAACCCTAACCCTAATCCTTCCCCGAAGCCTGACCCTCACCCGTCCCATAATCCTAACCCGTAGGCTCACACTAACCCGCGCCCTCACACGCACGCTCCCCCTAAAGCGTTGTCGGACCCTCACCTGGAACCTAAACCGTCCCCGTCCCCTAACCCTAACCCTAGCCCGAACCCTAACCCTGATCCTTCCACGAAGTCTGACCCTCACCCGTCCCATAATCCTAACCCGTAGGCTCACACTAACCCGCGCCCTCACACGCACGCTCCCCCTAAAGAGTTGTCGGACCCTCACCTGGACTCTAAACCGTCCCCGTCCCCTAACCGTAACCCTAGCCCGAACCCTAACCCTAACACTTCCCCGAAGCCTGACCCTCACCCGTCCCCTAATCCTAACCCGTACGCTCACACTAACCCGCGCCCTCACACGCACGCTCCCCCTAAAGCGTTGTCGGACCCTCACCTGGACCCTAAACAGTCCCCGTCCCCTAACCCTAACCCTAGCCCGAACCCTAACCCCGACCCTTCTCCGAAGCCTGACCCTCAACCGTCCCCTAATCCTAACCCGTAGGCTCACACTAACCCGCCCCCTCACACGCACGCTCCCCCTAAAGCGTTGTCGGACCCTCACCTGGACCCTAAACCGTCCCCGTCCCCTAACCCTAACCCTAGCCCGAACCCTAACCCTAACCCTTCCCCGAAACCTGACCCTCACCCATCCCCTAATCCTAACCCGTACGCTAACACTAACCTGCGCCCTCACACACACGCTCCCCCTAAAGCGTTGTCGGACCCTCACCTGGACCCTAAACCGTCCCCGTGCCCTAACCCTAACCCTAGCCCGAACCCTAACCCTAACCCTTCCCCGAGCCTGACCCTCACCCGTCCCCTAATCCTAACCCGTAGGCTCACACTAACCCGCGCCCTCACACGCACGCTACCCCTAAAGCGTTGTCGGACCCTCACCTGGACCCTAAACCGTCCCAGTCCCCTAACCCTAACCCTAGCCCGAACCCTAAGCCTAACCCTTCCCCGAAGCCTGACCCTCACCCGTCCCCTAATCCTAACCCGTAGGCTCACACTAACCCGCGCCCTCACACGCACGCTCCCCCTAAAGCGTTGTCGGACCCTCACCTGGACCCTAAACCGTCCCCGTCCCCTAACCCTAACCGTAGCCCGAACCCTAACCCTAACCCTTCCCCGAAGCCTGACCCTCACCCGTCCCCTAATCCTAACCCGTAGGCTCAAACTAACCCGCGCCCTCACACGCACGCTCCCCCTAAAGCGTTGTCGGACCCTCACCTGGACCCTAAACCGTCCCCGTCCCCTAACCCTAACCCTAGCCCGAACCCTAACCCTAACCCTTCCCCGAAGCCTGACCCTCACCCGTCCCCTAATCCTAAACCGTACGCTCACACTAACCCGCGCCCTCACAGGCACGCTCCCCCTAAAGCTTTGTCGGACCCTCACCTGGACCCTAAACCGTCCCCGTCCCCTAACCCTAACCCTAGCCCGAACCCTAACCCTAACCCTTCCCCGAAGCCTGACCCTCACCCGTCCCCTAATCCTAACCCATAGGCTCACACTAACCCGCGCCCTCACACGCACGCTCCCCCTAAAGCGTTGTCGGACCCTCACCTTGACCCTAAACCGTCCCGTCCCCTAACCCTAACCCTAGCCCGAACCCTAACCCTAAACCTTCCCCGAAGCCTGACCCTCACCCGTCCCCTAATCCTAACCCGTAGGCTCACACTAACCCGCGCCCTCACACGCACGCTCCCCCTAAAGCGTTGTCGGACCCTCACCTGGACCCTAAACCGTCCCCTTCCCCTAACCCTAACCCTAGCCCGAACCCTAACCCTAACCCTTCCCCGAAGCCTGACCCTCACCCGTCCCCTAATCCTAACCCGTACGCTCACACTAACCCGCGCCCTCACACGCACGCTCCCCCTAAAGCGTTGTCGGACCCTCACCTGGACCCTAAACCATCCCCGTCCCCTAACCCTAACCCTAACCTGAACCCTAACCCTAAACCTTCCCCGAAGCCTGACCCTCACCCGTCCCCTAATCCTAACCCGTAGGCTCACACTAACCCCGCCCTCACACGCACGCTCCCCCTAAAGCGTTATCGGACCCTCACCTGGACCCTAAACCGTCCCCGTGCCCTAACCCTAACCGTAGCCCGAACCCTAACCCTGACCCTTTCCCGAAGCCTGACCCTCACCCGTCCCCTAATCCTAACCCGTAGGCTCACACTAACCCGCGCCCTCACACGCACGCTCCCCCTAAAGCGTTGCCCGATCCTCACCTGGACCCTAAACCGTCCCCGTCACCTAACCCTAACCCTAGCCCGAACCCTAACCCTAATCCTTCCCCGAAGCCTGACCCTCACCCGTCCCATAATCCTAACCCGTAGGCTCACACTAACCCGCGCCCTCACACGCACGCTCCCCCTAAAGCGTTGTCGGACCCTCACCTGGAACCTAAACCGTCCCCGTCCCCTAACCCTAACCCTAGCCCGAACCCTAACCCTGATCCTTCCCCGAAGTCTGACCCTCACCCGTCCCATAATCCTAACCCGTAGGCTCACACTAACCCGCGCCCTCACACGCACGCTCCCCCTAAAGCGTTGTCGGACCCTCACCTGGACTCTAAACCGTCCCCGTCCCCTAACCGTAACCCTAGCCCGAACCCTAACCCTAACACTTCCCCGAAGCCTGACCCTCACCCGTCCCCTAATCCTAACCCGTACGCTCACACTAACCCGCGCCCTCACACGCACGCTCCCCCTAAAGCGTTGTTGGACCCTCACCTGGACCCTAAACCGTCCCCGTCCCCTAAACCTAACCCTAGCCCGAACCCTAACCCTAACCCTTCCCCGAAACCTGACCCTAACCCATCCCCTAATCCTAACCCGTACGCTAACACTAACCTGCGCCCTCACACACACGCTCCCCCTAAAGCGTTGTCGGACCCTCACCTGGACCCTAAACCGTCCCCGTGCCCTAACCCTAACCCTAGCCCAAACCCTAACCCTAACCCTTCCCCGAGCCTGACACTCACCCGTCCCCTAATCCTAACCCGTAGGCTCACACTAACCCGCGCCCTCAAACGCACGCTCCCCCTAAAGCGTTGTCGGACCCTCACCTGGACCCTAAACCGTCCCCGTCCCCTAACCCTAACCCTAGCCCGAACCCTAACCCTAACCCTTCCCCGAAGCCTGACCCTCACCCGTCCCCTAATCCTAACCCATAGGCTCACACTAACCCGCGCCCTCACACGCACGCTCCCCCTAAAGCGTTGTCGGACCCTCACCTTGACCCTAAACCGTCCCCGTCCCCTAACCCTAACCCTAGCCCGAACCCTAACCCTAAACCTTCCCCGAAGCCTGACCCTCACCCGTCCCCTAATCGTAACCCGTAGGCTCACACTAACCCGCGCCCTCACACGCACGCTCCCCCTAAAGCGTTGTCGGACCCTCACCTGGACCCTAAACCGTCCCCGTCCCCTAACCCTAACCCTAGCCCGAACCCTAACCCTAACCCTTCCCCGAAGCCTGACCCTCACCCGTCCCCTAATCCTAACCCGTAGGCTCACACTAACCCGCGCCCTCACACGCACGCTCCCCCTAAAGCGTTGTCGGACCCTCACCTGGACCCTAAACCGTCCCCGTCCCCTAACCCTAACCCTAACCTGAACCCTAACCCTAAACCTTCCCCGAAGCCTGACCCTCACCCGTCCCCTAATCCTAACCCGTAGGCTCACACTAACCCCGCCCTCACACGCACGCTCCCCCTAAAGCGTTATCGGACCCTCACCTGGACCCTAAACCGTCCCCGTGCCCTAACCCTAACCCTAGCCCGAACCCTAACCCTGACCCTTTCCCGAAGCCTGACCCTCACCCGTCCCCTAATCCTAACCCGTAGGCTCACACTAACCCGCGCCCTCACACGCACGCTCCCCCTAAAGCGTTGCCCGATCCTCACCTGGACCCTAAACCGTCCCCGTCACCTAACCCTAACCCTAGCCCGAACCCTAACCCTAATCCTTCCCCGAAGCCTGACCCTCACCCGTCCCATAATCCTAACCCGTAGGCTCACACTAACCCGCGCCCTCACACGCACGCTCCCCCTAAAGCGTTGTCGGACCCTCACCTGGAACCTAAACCGTCCCCGTCCCCTAACCCTAACCCTAGCCCGAACCCTAACCCTGATCCTTCCACGAAGTCTGACCCTCACCCGTACCATAATCCTAACCCGTAGGCTCACACTAACCCGCGCCCTCACACGCACGCTCCCCCTAAAGCGTTGTCGGACCCTCACCTGGACTCTAAACCGTCCCCGTCCCCTAACCGTAACCCTAGCCCGAACCCTAACCCTAACACTTCCCCGAAGCCTGACCCTCACCCGTCCCCTAATCCTAACCCGTACGCTCACACTAACCCGCGCCCTCACACGCACGCTCCCCCTAAAGCGTTGTCGGACCCTCACCTGGACCCTAAACAGTCCCCGTCCCCTAACCCTAACCCTAGCCCGAACCCTAACCCCGACCCTTCTCCGAAGCCTGACCCTCAACCGTCCCCTAATCCTAACCCGTAGGCTCACACTAACCCGCCCCCTCACACGCACGCTCCCCCTAAAGCGTTGTCGGACCCTCACCTGGACCCTAAACCGTCCCCGTCCCCTAACCCTAACCCTAGCCCGAACCCTAACCCTAACCCTTCCCCGAAACCTGACCCTCACCCATCCCCTAATCCTAACCCGTACGCTAACACTAACCTGCGCCCTCACACACACGCTCCCCCTAAAGCGTTGTCGGACCCTCACCTGGACCCTAAACCGTCCCCGTGCCCTAACCCTAACCCTAGCCCGAACCCTAACCCTAACCCTTCCCCGAGCCTGACCCTCACCCGTCCCCTAATCCTAACCCGTAGGCTCACACTAACCCGCGCCCTCACACGCACGCTACCCCTAAAGCGTTGTCGGACCCTCACCTGGACCCTAAACCGTCCCAGTCCCCTAACCCTAACCCTAGCCCGAACCCTAAGCCTAACCCTTCCCCGAAGCCTGACCCTCACCCGTCCCCTAATCCTAACCCGTAGGCTCACACTAACCCGCGCCCTCACACGCACGCTCCCCCTAAAGCGTTGTCGGACCCTCACCTGGACCCTAAACCGTCCCCGTCCCCTAACCCTAACCGTAGCCCGAACCCTAACCCTAACCCTTCCCCGAAGCCTGACCCTCACCCGTCCCCTAATCCTAACCCGTAGGCTCAAACTAACCCGCGCCCTCACACGCACGCTCCCCCTAAAGCGTTGTCGGACCCTCACCTGGACCCTAAACCGTCCCCGTCCCCTAACCCTAACCCTAGCCCGAACCCTAACCCTAACCCTTCCCCGAAGCCTGACCCTCACCCGTCCCCTAATCCTAAACCGTACGCTCACACTAACCCGCGCCCTCACAGGCACGCTCCCCCTAAAGCTTTGTCGGACCCTCACCTGGACCCTAAACCGTCCCCGTCCCCTAACCCTAACCCTAGCCCGAACCCTAACCCTAACCCTTCCCCGAAGCCTGACCCTCACCCGTCCCCTAATCCTAACCCATAGGCTCACACTAACCCGCGCCCTCACACGCACGCTCCCCCTAAAGCGTTGTCGGACCCTCACCTTGACCCTAAACCGTCCCGTCCCCTAACCCTAACCCTAGCCCGAACCCTAACCCTAAACCTTCCCCGAAGCCTGACCCTCACCCGTCCCCTAATCCTAACCCGTAGGCTCACACTAACCCGCGCCCTCACACGCACGCTCCCCCTAAAGCGTTGTCGGACCCTCACCTGGACCCTAAACCGTCCCCGTCCCCTAACCCTAACCCTAGCCCGAACCCTAACCCTAACCCTTCCCCGAAGCCTGACCCTCACCCGTCCCCTAATCCTAACCCGTACCCTCACACTAACCCGCGCCCTCACACGCACGCTCCCCCTAAAGCGTTGTCGGACCCTCACCTGGACCCTAAACCGTCCCCGTCCCCTAACCCTAACCCTAACCTGAACCCTAACCCTAAACCTTCCCCGAAGCCTGACCCTCACCCGTCCCCTAATCCTAACCCGTAGGCTCACACTAACCCCGCCCTCACACGCACGCTCCCCCTAAAGCGTTATCGGACCCTCACCTGGACCCTAAACCGTCCCCGTGCCCTAACCCTAACCCTAGCCCGAACCCTAACCCTGACCCTTTCCCGAAGCCTGACCCTCACCCGTCCCCTAATCCTAACCCGTAGGCTCACACTAACCCGCGCCCTCACACGCACGCTCCCCCTAAAGCGTTGCCCGATCCTCACCTGGACCCTAAACCGTCCCCGTCACCTAACCCTAACCCTAGCCCGAACCCTAACCCTAATCCTTCCCCGAAGCCTGACCCTCACCCGTCCCATAATCCTAACCCGTAGGCTCACACTAACCCGCGCCCTCACACGCACGCTCCCCCTAAAGCGTTGTCGGACCCTCACCTGGAACCTAAACCGTCCCCGTCCCCTAACCCTAACCCTAGCCCGAACCCTAACCCTGATCCTTCCCCGAAGTCTGACCCTCACCCGTCCCATAATCCTAACCCGTAGGCTCACACTAACCCGCGCCCTCACACGCACGCTCCCCCTAAAGCGTTGTCAGACCCTCACCTGGACTCTAAACCGTCCCCGTCCCCTAACCGTAACCCTAGCCCGAACCCTAACCCTAACACTTCCCCGAAGCCTGACCCTCACCCGTCCCCTAATCCTAACCCGTACGCTCACACTAACCCGCGCCCTCACACGCACGCTCCCCCTAAAGCGTTGTCGGACCCTCACCTGGACCCTAAACCGTCCCCGTCCCCTAACCCTAACCCTAGCCCGAACCCTAACCCTAACCCTTCCCCGAAACCTGACCCTCACCCATCCCCTAATCCTAACCCGTACGCTAACACTAACCTGCGCCCTCACACACACGCTCCCCCTAAAGCGTTGTCGGACCCTCACCTGGACCCTAAACCGTCCCCGTGCCCTAACCCTAACCCTAGCCCGAACCCTAACCCTAACCCTTCCCCGAAGCCTGACCCTCACCCGTCCCCTAATCCTAACCCGTAGGCTCACACTAACCCGCGCCCTCACACGCACGCTCCCCCTAAAGCGTTGTCGGACTCTCACCTGGACCCTAAACCGTCCCCGTCCCCTAACCCTAACCCTAGCCCGAACCCTAACCCTAACCCTTCCCCGAAGCCTGACCCTCACCCGTCCCCTAATCCTAACCCGTAGGCTCACACTAACCCGCGCCCTCACACGCACGCTCCCCATAAAGCGTTGTCGGACCCTCACCTGGACCCTAAACCGTCCCCGTCCCCTAACCCTAACCCTAGCCCGAACCCTAACCCTAACCCTTCCCCGAAGCCTGACCCTCACCCGTCCCCTAATCCTAACCCGTAGGCTCACACTAACCCGCGCCCTCACACGCACGCTCCCCTTAAAGCGTTGTCGGACCCTCACCTGGACCCTAAACCGTCCCCGTCAATTAACCCTAACCCTAGCCCGAACCCTAACCCTAACCCTTCCCCGAAGCCTGACCCTCACCCGTCCCCTAATCCTAACCCGTACGCTCACACTAACCCGCGCCCTCACACGCGCACTCCCACTGAAGCGTTGTCGGACCCTCACCTGGACCCTAAACCGTCCCCGTCCCCTAACCCTAACCCTAGCGCTAACCCTAACCCTAACCCTTCCCCGAAGCCTGACCCTCACCCGTCCCCTAATCCTAACCCGTAGGCTCACACTAACCCGCGCCCTCACACGCACGCTCCCCTTAAAGCGTTGTCGGACACTCACCTGGACCCTAAACCGTCCCCGTCCCCTAACCCTAACCCTAGCCCGAACCCTAACCCTAACCCTTCCCCGAAGCCTGACCCTCACCCGTCCCCTAATCCTAACCCGTAGGCTCACACTAACCCGCGCCCTCACACTTGCTCTCCCACTAAAGCGTTGTCGGACCCTCACCTGGACCCTAAACCGTCCCCGTCCCCTAACCCTAACCCTAGCCGGAACCCTAACCCTGACCCTTCCCCGAAGCGTGACCGTCACCCGTCCCCTAATCCTAACCCGTAGGCTCAGACTAACCCGCGCCCTCACACGCACGCTCCCCCTAATGCGTTGTCGGACCCTCACCTGGACCCTAAACCGTCCCCGTCCCCTAACCCTAACCCTAGCCCGAACCCTAACCCTAACCCTTCCCCGAAGCCTGACCCTCACCCGTCCCCTAATCCTAACCCGTACGCTCACACTAACCCGCACCCTCACACGCAGGCTCCCCCTAAAGCGTTGTCGGACCCTCACCTGGACCCTAAACCGTCCCCGTCCCCTAACCCTAACCCTAGCCCGAACCCTAACCCTAAACCTTCCACGAAGCCTGACCCTCACCCGTCCCCTAAATCCTAACCCGTAGGCTCACACTAAACCGCGCCCTCACACGCACGCTCCCCCTAAAGCGTTGTTGGACCCTCACCTGGACCCTAAACCGTCCCCGTCCCCTAACCCTAACCCTAGCCCGAACCCTAACCCTAATCCTTCCCCGAAGCCTGACCCTCACCCGTCCCCTAATCCTAACCCGTACGCTCACACAAACCCGCGCCCTCACACGCGCGCTCCCACTAAAGCGTTGTCGGACCCTCACCTGGACCCTAAACCGTCCCCGTCCCGTAACCCTAACCCTAGCCCGAACCCTAACCCTGACCCTTCCCCGAAGCCTGACCGTCACCCGTCCCCTAATCCTAACCCGTACGCTCACACTAACCCGCGCCCTCACACGCACGCTCCCCCTAAAGCGTTGTCGGACCCTCACCTGGACCCTAAACCGTCCCCGTCCCCTAACCCTAACCCTAGCCCGAACCCTAACCCTGACCCTTCCCCGAAGTCTGACCCTCACCCGTCCCCTAATCCTAACCCGTAGGCTCACACTAACCCGCGCCCTCACACGCACGCTCCCCCTAAAGCGTTGTCGGACCCTCACCTGGACCCTAAACCGTCCCCATCCCCTAACCCTAACCCTAGCCCGAACCCTAACCCTAACCCTTCCCCGAAGCCTGACCCTCACCCGTCCCCTAATCCTAACCCGTACGCTCACACTAACCCGCGCCCTCACACGCACGCTCCCCCTAAAGCTTTGTCGGACCCTCACCTGGACCCTAAACCGTCCCCGTCCCCTAACCCTAACCCTAGCCCGAACCCTAACCCTAACCCTTCCCCGAAGCCTGACCCTCACCCGTCCCCTAATCCTAACCCATAGGCTCACACTAACCCGCGCCCTCACACGCACGCTCCCCCTAAAGCGTTGTCGGACCCTCACCTAGACCCTAAACCGTCCCCGTCCCCTAACCCTAACCCTAGCCCGAACCCTAACCCTAAACCTTCCCCGAAGCCTGACCCTCACCCGTCCCCTAATCGTAACCCGTAGGCTCACACTAACCCGCGCCCTCACACGCACGCTCCCCCTAAAGCGTTGTCGGACCCTCACCTGGACCCTAAACCGTCCCCGTCCCCTAACCCTAACCCTAGCCCGAACCCTAACCCTAACCCTTCCCCGAAGCCTGACCCTCACCCGTCCCCTAATCCTAACCCGTAGGCTCACACTAACCCGCGCCCTCACACGCACGCTCCCCCTAAAGCGTTGTCGGACCCTCACCTGGACCCTAAACCGTCCCCGTCCCCTAACCCTAACCCTAACCTGAACCCTAACCCTAAACCTTCCCCGAAGCCTGACCCTCACCCGTCCCCTAATCCTAACCCGTAGGCTCACACTAACCCCGCCCTCACACGCACGCTCCCCCTAAAGCGTTATCGGACCCTCACCTGGACCCTAAACCGTCCCCGTGCCCTAACCCTAACCCTAGCCCGAACCCTAACCCTGACCCTTTCCCGAAGCCTGACCCTCACCCGTCCCCTAATCCTAACCCGTAGGCTCACACTAACCCGCGCCCTCACACGCACGCTCCCCCTAAAGCGTTGCCCGATCCTCACCTGGACCCTAAACCGTCCCCGTCACCTAACCCTAACCCTAGCCCGAACCCTAACCCTAATCCTTCCCCGAAGCCTGACCCTCACCCGTCCCATAATCCTAACCCGTAGGCTCACACTAACCCGCGCCCTCACACGCACGCTCCCCCTAAAGCGTTGTCGGACCCTCACCTGGAACCTAAACCGTCCCCGTCCCCTAACCCTAACCCTAGCCCGAACCCTAACCCTGATCCTTCCACGAAGTCTGACCCTCACCCGTCCCATAATCCTAACCCGTAGGCTCACACTAACCCGCGCCCTCACACGCACGCTCCCCCTAAAGCGTTGTCGGACCCTCACCTGGACTCTAAACCGTCCCCGTCCCCTAACCGTAACCCTAGCCCGAACCCTAACCCTAACACTTCCCCGAAGCCTGACCCTCACCCGTCCCCTAATCCTAACCCGTACGCTCACACTAACCCGCGCCCTCACACGCACGCTCCCCCTAAAGCGTTGTCGGACCCTCACCTGGACCCTAAACAGTCCCCGTCCCCTAACCCTAACCCTAGCCCGAACCCTAACCCCGACCCTTCTCCGAAGCCTGACCCTCAACCGTCCCCTAATCCTAACCCGTAGGCTCACACTAACCCGCCCCCTCACACGCACGCTCCCCCTAAAGCGTTGTCGGACCCTCACCTGGACCCTAAACCGTCCCCGTCCCCTAACCCTAACCCTAGCCCGAACCCTAACCCTAACCCTTCCCCGAAACCTGACCCTCACCCATCCCCTAATCCTAACCCGTACGCTAACACTAACCTGCGCCCTCACACACACGCTCCCCCTAAAGCGTTGTCGGACCCTCACCTGGACCCTAAACCGTCCCCGTGCCCTAACCCTAACCCTAGCCCGAACCCTAACCCTAACCCTTCCCCGAGCCTGACCCTCACCCGTCTCCTAATCCTAACCCGTAGGCTCACACTAACCCGCGCCCTCACACGCACGCTACCCCTAAAGCGTTGTCGGACCCTCACCTGGACCCTAAACCGTCCCCGTCCCCTAACCCTAACCCTAGCCCGAACCCTAAGCCTAACCCTTCCCCGAAGCCTGACCCTCACCCGTCCCCTAATCCTAACCCGTAGGCTCACACTAACCCGCGCCCTCACACGCACGCTCCCCCTAAAGCGTTGTCGGACCCTCACCTGGACCCTAAACCGTCCCCGTCCCCTAACCCTAACCGTAGCCCGAACCCTAACCCTAACCCTTCCCCGAAGCCTGACCCTCACCCGTCCCCTAATCCTAACCCGTAGGCTCAAACTAACCCGCGCCCTCACACGCACGCTCCCCCTAAAGCGTTGTCGGACCCTCACCTGGACCCTAAACCGTCCCCGTCCCCTAACCCTAACCCTAGCCCGAACCCTAACCCTAACCCTTCCCCGAAGCCTGACCCTCACCCGTCCCCTAATCCTAAACCGTACGCTCACACTAACCCGCGCCCTCACAGGCACGCTCCCCCTAAAGCTTTGTCGGACCCTCACCTGGACCCTAAACCGTCCCCGTCCCCTAACCCTAACCCTAGCCCGAACCCTAACCCTAACCCTTCCCCGAAGCCTGACCCTCACCCGTCCCCTAATCCTAACCCATAGGCTCACACTAACCCGCGCCCTCACATGCACGCTCCCCCTAAAGCGTTGTCGGACCCTCACCTTGACCCTAAACCGTCCCGTCCCCTAACCCTAACCCTAGCCCGAACCCTAACCCTAAACCTTCCCCGAAGCCTGACCCTCACCCGTCCCCTAATCCTAACCCGTAGGCTCACACTAACCCGCGCCCTCACACGCACGCTCCCCCTAAAGCGTTGTCGGACCCTCACCTGGACCCTAAACCGTCCCCTTCCCCTAACCCTAACCCTAGCCCGAACCCTAACCCTAACCCTTCCCCGAAGCCTGACCCTCACCCGTCCCCTAATCCTAACCCGTACGCTCACACTAACCCGCGCCCTCACACGCACGCTCCCCCTAAAGCGTTGTCGGACCCTCACCTGGACCCTAAACCGTCCCCGTCCCCTAACCCTAACCCTAACCTGAACCCTAACCCTAAACCTTCCCCGAAGCCTGACCCTCACCCGTCCCCTAATCCTAACCCGTAGGCTCACACTAACCCCGCCCTCACACGCACGCTCCCCCTAAAGCGTTATCGGACCCTCACCTGGACCCTAAACCGTCCCCGTGCCCTAACCCTAACCGTAGCCCGAACCCTAACCCTGACCCTTTCCCGAAGCCTGACCCTCACCCGTCCCCTAATCCTAACCCGTAGGCTCACACTAACCCGCGCCCTCACACGCACGCTCCCCCTAAAGCGTTGCCCGATCCTCACCTGGACCCTAAACCGTCCCCGTCACCTAACCCTAACCCTAGCCCGAACCCTAACCCTAATCCTTCCCCGAAGCCTGACCCTCACCCGTCCCATAATCCTAACCCGTAGGCTCACACTAACCCGCGCCCTCACACGCACGCTCCCCCTAAAGCGTTGTCGGACCCTCACCTGGAACCTAAACCGTCCCCGTCCCCTAACCCTAACCCTAGCCCGAACCCTAACCCTGAGCCTTCCCCGAAGTCTGACCCTCACCCGTCCCATAATCCTAACCCGTAGGCTCACACTAACCCGCGCCCTCACACGCACGCTACCCCTAAAGCGTTGTCGGACCCTCACCTGGACTCTAAACCGTCCCCGTCCCCTAACCGTAACCCTAGCCCGAACCCTAACCCTAACACTTCCCCGAAGCCTGACCCTCACCTGTCCCCTAATCCTAACCCGTACGCTCACACTAACCCGCGCCCTCACACGCACGCTCCCCCTAAAGCGTTGTTGGACCCTCACCTGGACCCTAAACCATCCCCGTCCCCTAACCCTAACCCTAGCCCGAACCCTAACCCTAACCCTTCCCCGAAACCTGACCCTCACCCATCCCCTAATCCTAACCCGTACGCTAACACTAACCTGCGCCCTCACACACACGCTCCCCCTAAAGCGTTGTCGGACCCTCACCTGGACCCTAAACCGTCCCCGTGCCCTAACCCTAACCCTAGCCCAAACCCTAACCCTAACCCTTCCCCGAGCCTGACACTCACCCGTCCCCTAATCCTAACCCGTAGGCTCACACTAACCCACGCCCTCACACGCACGCTCCCCCTAAAGCGTTGTCGGACCCTCACCTGGACCCTAAACCGTCCCCGTCCCCTAACCCTAACCCTAGCCCGAACCCTAACCCTGACCCTTCCCCGAAGTCTGACCCTCACCCGTCCCCTAATCCTAACCCGTAGGCTCACACTAACCCGCGCCCTCACACGCACGCTCCCCCTAAAGCGTTGTCGGACCCTCACCTGGACCCTAAACCGTCCCCATCCCCTAACCCTAACCCTAGCCCGAACCCTAACCCTAACCCTTCCCCGAAGCCTGACCCTCACCCGTCCCCTAATCCTAACCCGTACGCTCACACTAACCCGCGCCCTCACACGCACGCTCCCCCTAAAGCTTTGTCGGACCCTCACCTGGACCCTAAACCGTCCCCGTCCCCTAACCCTAACCCTAGCCCGAACCCTAACCCTAACCCTTCCCCGAAGCCTGACCCTCACCCGTCCCCTAATCCTAACCCATAGGCTCACACTAACCCGCGCCCTCACACGCACGCTCCCCCTAAAGCGTTGTCGGACCCTCACCTAGACCCTAAACCGTCCCCGTCCCCTAACCCTAACCCTAGCCCGAACCCTAACCCTAAACCTTCCCCGAAGCCTGACCCTCACCCGTCCCCTAATCGTAACCCGTAGGCTCACACTAACCCGCGCCCTCACACGCACGCTCCCCCTAAAGCGTTGTCGGACCCTCACCTGGACCCTAAACCGTCCCCGTCCCCTAACCCTAACCCTAGCCCGAACCCTAACCCTAACCCTTCCCCGAAGCCTGACCCTCACCCGTCCCCTAATCCTAACCCGTAGGCTCACACTAACCCGCGCCCTCACACGCACGCTCCCCCTAAAGCGTTGTCGGACCCTCACCTGGACCCTAAACCGTCCCCGTCCCCTAACCCTAACCCTAACCTGAACCCTAACCCTAAACCTTCCCCGAAGCCTGACCCTCACCCGTCCCCTAATCCTAACCCGTAGGCTCACACTAACCCCGCCCTCACACGCACGCTCCCCCTAAAGCGTTATCGGACCCTCACCTGGACCCTAAACCGTCCCCGTGCCCTAACCCTAACCCTAGCCCGAACCCTAACCCTGACCCTTTCCCGAAGCCTGACCCTCACCCGTCCCCTAATCCTAACCCGTAGGCTCACACTAACCCGCGCCCTCACACGCACGCTCCCCCTAAAGCGTTGCCCGATCCTCACCTGGACCCTAAACCGTCCCCGTCACCTAACCCTAACCCTAGCCCGAACCCTAACCCTAATCCTTCCCCGAAGCCTGACCCTCACCCGTCCCATAATCCTAACCCGTAGGCTCACACTAACCCGCGCCCTCACACGCACGCTCCCCCTAAAGCGTTGTCGGACCCTCACCTGGAACCTAAACCGTCCCCGTCCCCTAACCCTAACCCTAGCCCGAACCCTAACCCTGATCCTTCCACGAAGTCTGACCCTCACCCGTCCCATAATCCTAACCCGTAGGCTCACACTAACCCGCGCCCTCACACGCACGCTCCCCCTAAAGCGTTGTCGGACCCTCACCTGGACTCTAAACCGTCCCCGTCCCCTAACCGTAACCCTAGCCCGAACCCTAACCCTAACACTTCCCCGAAGCCTGACCCTCACCCGTCCCCTAATCCTAACCCGTACGCTCACACTAACCCGCGCCCTCACACGCACGCTCCCCCTAAAGCGTTGTCGGACCCTCACCTGGACCCTAAACAGTCCCCGTCCCCTAACCCTAACCCTAGCCCGAACCCTAACCCCGACCCTTCTCCGAAGCCTGACCCTCAACCGTCCCCTAATCCTAACCCGTAGGCTCACACTAACCCGCCCCCTCACACGCACGCTCCCCCTAAAGCGTTGTCGGACCCTCACCTGGACCCTAAACCGTCCCCGTCCCCTAACCCTAACCCTAGCCCGAACCCTAACCCTAACCCTTCCCCGAAACCTGACCCTCACCCATCCCCTAATCCTAACCCGTACGCTAACACTAACCTGCGCCCTCACACACACGCTCCCCCTAAAGCGTTGTCGGACCCTCACCTGGACCCTAAACCGTCCCCGTGCCCTAACCCTAACCCTAGCCCGAACCCTAACCCTAACCCTTCCCCGAGCCTGACCCTCACCCGTCTCCTAATCCTAACCCGTAGGCTCACACTAACCCGCGCCCTCACACGCACGCTACCCCTAAAGCGTTGTCGGACCCTCACCTGGACCCTAAACCGTCCCCGTCCCCTAACCCTAACCCTAGCCCGAACCCTAAGCCTAACCCTTCCCCGAAGCCTGACCCTCACCCGTCCCCTAATCCTAACCCGTAGGCTCACACTAACCCGCGCCCTCACACGCACGCTCCCCCTAAAGCGTTGTCGGACCCTCACCTGGACCCTAAACCGTCCCCGTCCCCTAACCCTAACCGTAGCCCGAACCCTAACCCTAACCCTTCCCCGAAGCCTGACCCTCACCCGTCCCCTAATCCTAACCCGTAGGCTCAAACTAACCCGCGCCCTCACACGCACGCTCCCCCTAAAGCGTTGTCGGACCCTCACCTGGACCCTAAACCGTCCCCGTCCCCTAACCCTAACCCTAGCCCGAACCCTAACCCTAACCCTTCCCCGAAGCCTGACCCTCACCCGTCCCCTAATCCTAAACCGTACGCTCACACTAACCCGCGCCCTCACAGGCACGCTCCCCCTAAAGCTTTGTCGGACCCTCACCTGGACCCTAAACCGTCCCCGTCCCCTAACCCTAACCCTAGCCCGAACCCTAACCCTAACCCTTCCCCGAAGCCTGACCCTCACCCGTCCCCTAATCCTAACCCATAGGCTCACACTAACCCGCGCCCTCACATGCACGCTCCCCCTAAAGCGTTGTCGGACCCTCACCTTGACCCTAAACCGTCCCGTCCCCTAACCCTAACCCTAGCCCGAACCCTAACCCTAAACCTTCCCCGAAGCCTGACCCTCACCCGTCCCCTAATCCTAACCCGTAGGCTCACACTAACCCGCGCCCTCACACGCACGCTCCCCCTAAAGCGTTGTCGGACCCTCACCTGGACCCTAAACCGTCCCCTTCCCCTAACCCTAACCCTAGCCCGAACCCTAACCCTAACCCTTCCCCGAAGCCTGACCCTCACCCGTCCCCTAATCCTAACCCGTACGCTCACACTAACCCGCGCCCTCACACGCACGCTCCCCCTAAAGCGTTGTCGGACCCTCACCTGGACCCTAAACCGTCCCCGTCCCCTAACCCTAACCCTAACCTGAACCCTAACCCTAAACCTTCCCCGAAGCCTGACCCTCACCCGTCCCCTAATCCTAACCCGTAGGCTCACACTAACCCCGCCCTCACACGCACGCTCCCCCTAAAGCGTTATCGGACCCTCACCTGGACCCTAAACCGTCCCCGTGCCCTAACCCTAACCGTAGCCCGAACCCTAACCCTGACCCTTTCCCGAAGCCTGACCCTCACCCGTCCCCTAATCCTAACCCGTAGGCTCACACTAACCCGCGCCCTCACACGCACGCTCCCCCTAAAGCGTTGCCCGATCCTCACCTGGACCCTAAACCGTCCCCGTCACCTAACCCTAACCCTAGCCCGAACCCTAACCCTAATCCTTCCCCGAAGCCTGACCCTCACCCGTCCCATAATCCTAACCCGTAGGCTCACACTAACCCGCGCCCTCACACGCACGCTCCCCCTAAAGCGTTGTCGGACCCTCACCTGGAACCTAAACCGTCCCCGTCCCCTAACCCTAACCCTAGCCCGAACCCTAACCCTGAGCCTTCCCCGAAGTCTGACCCTCACCCGTCCCATAATCCTAACCCGTAGGCTCACACTAACCCGCGCCCTCACACGCACGCTACCCCTAAAGCGTTGTCGGACCCTCACCTGGACTCTAAACCGTCCCCGTCCCCTAACCGTAACCCTAGCCCGAACCCTAACCCTAACACTTCCCCGAAGCCTGACCCTCACCTGTCCCCTAATCCTAACCCGTACGCTCACACTAACCCGCGCCCTCACACGCACGCTCCCCCTAAAGCGTTGTTGGACCCTCACCTGGACCCTAAACCATCCCCGTCCCCTAACCCTAACCCTAGCCCGAACCCTAACCCTAACCCTTCCCCGAAACCTGACCCTCACCCATCCCCTAATCCTAACCCGTACGCTAACACTAACCTGCGCCCTCACACACACGCTCCCCCTAAAGCGTTGTCGGACCCTCACCTGGACCCTAAACCGTCCCCGTGCCCTAACCCTAACCCTAGCCCAAACCCTAACCCTAACCCTTCCCCGAGCCTGACACTCACCCGTCCCCTAATCCTAACCCGTAGGCTCACACTAACCCACGCCCTCACACGCACGCTCCCCCTAAAGCGTTGTCGGACCCTCACCTGGACCCTAAACCGTCCCCGTCCCCTAACCCTAACCCTAGCCCGAACCCTAACCCTGACCCTTCCCCGAAGTCTGACCCTCACCCGTCCCCTAATCCTAACCCGTAGGCTCACACTAACCCGCGCCCTCACACGCACGCTCCCCCTAAAGCGTTGTCGGACCCTCACCTGGACCCTAAACCGTCCCCATCCCCTAACCCTAACCCTAGCCCGAACCCTAACCCTAACCCTTCCCCGAAGCCTGACCCTCAACCGTCCCCTAATCCTAACCCGTACGCTCACACTAACCCGCGCCCTCACACGCACGCTCCCCCTAAAGCTTTGTCGGACCCTCACCTGGACCCTAAACCGTCCCCGTCCCCTAACCCTAACCCTAGCCCGAACCCTAACCCTAACCCTTCCCCGAAGCCTGACCCTCACCCGTCCCCTAATCCTAACCCATAGGCTCACACTAACCCGCGCCCTCACACGCACGCTCCCCCTAAAGCGTTGTCGGACCCTCACCTAGACCCTAAACCGTCCCCGTCCCCTAACCCTAACCCTAGCCCGAACCCTAACCCTAAACCTTCCCCGAAGCCTGACCCTCACCCGTCCCCTAATCGTAACCCGTAGGCTCACACTAACCCGCGCCCTCACACGCACGCTCCCCCTAAAGCGTTGTCGGACCCTCACCTGGACCCTAAACCGTCCCCGTCCCCTAACCCTAACCCTAGCCCGAACCCTAACCCTAACCCTTCCCCGAAGCCTGACCCTCACCCGTCCCCTAATCCTAACCCGTAGGCTCACACTAACCCGCGCCCTCACACGCACGCTCCCCCTAAAGCGTTGTCGGACCCTCACCTGGACCCTAAACCGTCCCCGTCCCCTAACCCTAACCCTAACCTGAACCCTAACCCTAAACCTTCCCCGAAGCCTGACCCTCACCCGTCCCCTAATCCTAACCCGTAGGCTCACACTAACCCCGCCCTCACACGCACGCTCCCCCTAAAGCGTTATCGGACCCTCACCTGGACCCTAAACCGTCCCCGTGCCCTAACCCTAACCCTAGCCCGAACCCTAACCCTGACCCTTTCCCGAAGCCTGACCCTCACCCGTCCCCTAATCCTAACCCGTAGGCTCACACTAACCCGCGCCCTCACACGCACGCTCCCCCTAAAGCGTTGCCCGATCCTCACCTGGACCCTAAACCGTCCCCGTCACCTAACCCTAACCCTAGCCCGAACCCTAACCCTAATCCTTCCCCGAAGCCTGACCCTCACCCGTCCCATAATCCTAACCCGTAGGCTCACACTAACCCGCGCCCTCACACGCACGCTCCCCCTAAAGCGTTGTCGGACCCTCACCTGGAACCTAAACCGTCCCCGTCCCCTAACCCTAACCCTAGCCCGAACCCTAACCCTGATCCTTCCACGAAGTCTGACCCTCACCCGTCCCATAATCCTAACCCGTAGGCTCACACTAACCCGCGCCCTCACACGCACGCTCCCCCTAAAGCGTTGTCGGACCCTCACCTGGACTCTAAACCGTCCCCGTCCCCTAACCGTAACCCTAGCCCGAACCCTAACCCTAACACTTCCCCGAAGCCTGACCCTCACCCGTCCCCTAATCCTAAACCGTACGCTAACACTAACCTGCGCCCTCACACACACGCTCCCCCTAAAGCGTTGTCGGACCCTCACCTGGACCCTAAACCGTCCCCGTCCCCTAACCCTAACCCTAGCCCGAACCCTAACCCTAACCCTTCCCCGAAACCTGACCCTCACCCATCCCCTAATCCTAACCCGTACGCTAACACTAACCTGCGCCCTCACACACACGCTCCCCCTAAAGCGTTGTCGGACCCTCACCTGGACCCTAAACCGTCCCCGTGCCCTAACCCTAACCCTAGCCCGAACCCTAACCCTAACCCTTCCCCGAGCCTGACCCTCACCCGTCTCCTAATCCTAACCCGTAGGCTCACACTAACCCGCGCCCTCACACGCACGCTACCCCTAAAGCGTTGTCGGACCCTCACCTGGACCCTAAACCGTCCCCGTCCCCTAACCCTAACCCTAGCCCGAACCCTAAGCCTAACCCTTCCCCGAAGCCTGACCCTCACCCGTCCCCTAATCCTAACCCGTAGGCTCACACTAACCCGCGCCCTCACACGCACGCTCCCCCTAAAGCGTTGTCGGACCCTCACCTGGACCCTAAACCGTCCCCGTCCCCTAACCCTAACCGTAGCCCGAACCCTAACCCTAACCCTTCCCCGAAGCCTGACCCTCACCCGTCCCCTAATCCTAACCCGTAGGCTCAAACTAACCCGCGCCCTCACACGCACGCTCCCCCTAAAGCGTTGTCGGACCCTCACCTGGACCCTAAACCGTCCCCGTCCCCTAACCCTAACCCTAGCCCGAACCCTAACCCTAACCCTTCCCCGAAGCCTGACCCTCACCCGTCCCCTAATCCTAAACCGTACGCTCACACTAACCCGCGCCCTCACAGGCACGCTCCCCCTAAAGCTTTGTCGGACCCTCACCTGGACCCTAAACCGTCCCCGTCCCCTAACCCTAACCCTAGCCCGAACCCTAACCCTAACCCTTCCCCGAAGCCTGACCCTCACCCGTCCCCTAATCCTAACCCATAGGCTCACACTAACCCGCGCCCTCACATGCACGCTCCCCCTAAAGCGTTGTCGGACCCTCACCTTGACCCTAAACCGTCCCGTCCCCTAACCCTAACCCTAGCCCGAACCCTAACCCTAAACCTTCCCCGAAGCCTGACCCTCACCCGTCCCCTAATCCTAACCCGTAGGCTCACACTAACCCGCGCCCTCACACGCACGCTCCCCCTAAAGCGTTGTCGGACCCTCACCTGGACCCTAAACCGTCCCCTTCCCCTAACCCTAACCCTAGCCCGAACCCTAACCCTAACCCTTCCCCGAAGCCTGACCCTCACCCGTCCCCTAATCCTAACCCGTACGCTCACACTAACCCGCGCCCTCACACGCACGCTCCCCCTAAAGCGTTGTCGGACCCTCACCTGGACCCTAAACCGTCCCCGTCCCCTAACCCTAACCCTAACCTGAACCCTAACCCTAAACCTTCCCCGAAGCCTGACCCTCACCCGTCCCCTAATCCTAACCCGTAGGCTCACACTAACCCCGCCCTCACACGCACGCTCCCCCTAAAGCGTTATCGGACCCTCACCTGGACCCTAAACCGTCCCCGTGCCCTAACCCTAACCGTAGCCCGAACCCTAACCCTGACCCTTTCCCGAAGCCTGACCCTCACCCGTCCCCTAATCCTAACCCGTAGGCTCACACTAACCCGCGCCCTCACACGCACGCTCCCCCTAAAGCGTTGTCAGACCCTCACCTGGACCCTAAACCGTCCCCGTCCCCTAACCCTAACCCTAGCCCGAACCCTAACCCTAACCCTTCCCCGAAGCCTGACCCTCACCCTTCCCCTAATCCTAACCCGTAGGCTCACACTAACCCACGCCCTCACACGCACGCTCCCCGTAAAGCGTTGTCGGACCCTCACCTGGACCCTAAACCGTCCCCGTCCCCTAACCCTAACCCTAGCCCGAAACCTAACCCTGACCCTTCCCCGAAGTCTGACCCTCACCCGTCCCCTAATCCTAACCCGTAGGCTCACACTAACCCGCGCCCTCACACGCACGCTCCCCCTAAAGCGTTGTCGGACCCTCACCTGGACCCTAAACCATCCCCGTCCCCTAACACTAACCCTAGCCCGAACCCTAACCCTAACCCTTCCCCGAAGCCTGACCCTCACCCGTCCCCTAATCCTAACCCGTACGCTCACACTAACCCGCGCCCTCACACGCACGCTCCCCCTAAAGCACTGTCGGACCCTCACCTGGACCCTAAACCGTCCCCGTGCCCTAACCCTAACCGTAGCCCGAACCCTAACCCTGACCCTTCCCCGAAGCCTGACCCTCACCCGTCCCTTAATCCTAACCCGTAGCCTCACACTAACCCACGCCCTCACACGCACGCTCCCCCTAAAGCGTTGTCGGACCCTCACCTGGACCCTAAACCGTCCCCGTCCCCTAACCCTAACCCTAGCCCGAACCCTAACCCTAATTCTTCCCCGAAGCCTGACCCTCACCCGTCCCCTAATCCTAACCCGTAGGCTCACACTAACACACGCCCTCACACGCACGCTCCCCCTAAAGCGTTGTCGGACCCTCACCTGGACCCTAAACCGTCGCCGTCCCCTAACCCTAACCCTAGCCCGAACCCTAACCCTAACCCTTTCCCGAAGCCTGACCCTCACCCGTCCCCTAATCCTCACCCGTACGCTCACACTAACCCGCGCCCTCACACGCGCGCTCCCACTAAAGCGTTGTCGGACCCTCACCTGGACCCTAAACCGTCCCCGTCCCCTAACCCTAACCCTAGCCCGAACCCTAACCCTGACACTTCCCCGAAGCCTGACCGTCACCCGTCCCCTATTCCTAACCCGTAGGCTCACACTAACCCGCGCCCTCACACGCACGCTCCCCCTAAAGCGTTGTCGGACCCTCACCTGGACCCTAAACCGTCCCTGTCCCCTAACCCTAACCCTAGCCCGAACCCTAACCCTGATCCTTCCCCGAAGTCTGACCCTCACCCGTCCCCTAATCCTAACCCGTAGGCTCACACTAACCCGCGCCCTCACACGCACGCTCCCCCTAAAGCGTTGTCGGACCCTCACCTGGACCCTAAACCGTCCCCGTCCCCGTCCCCTAACCCTAGACTGAACACTAACCCTAAACCTTCCCCGAAGCCTGACCCTCACCCGTCCCCTAATCCTAACCCGTAGGCTCACACTAACCCGCGCCCTCACACGCACGCTCCCCCAAAAGCGTTGTCGGACCCTCACCTGGACCCTAAACCGTCCCCGTGCCCTAACCCTAACCCTAGCCCGAACCCTAACCCTGACCCTTTCCCGAAGCCTGACCCTCACCGGTCACCTAATCCTAACCCGTACGCTCACACTAACCCGCGCCCTCACACGCACGCTCCCCCTAAAGCGTTGTCGGACCCTCACCCCACCCTAAACCGTCCCCGTGCCCTAACACTAACGCTAGCCCGAACCCTAACCCTAATCCTTCCCCGAAGCCTGACCCTCACCCGTCCCCTAATCCTAACCCGTAGGCTCACACTAACCCGCGCCCTCACACGCGCGCTCCCACTAAAGCGTTGTCGGACCCTCACCTGGACCCTAAACCGTCCCCGTCCCCTAACCCTAACCCTAGCCCGAACCCTAACCCTGACCCTTCCCCGAAGCCTGACCGTCACCCGTCCCCTAATCCTAACCCGTAGGCTGACACTAACCCGCGCCCTCACACGCACGCTCCCTCTAAAGCGTTGTCGGACCCTCACCTGGACCCTAAACCGTCCCCGTCCCCTAACCCTAACCCTAGCCCGAACCCTAACCCTGACCCTTCCCCGAAGTCTGACCCTCACCCGTCCCCTAATCTTAACCCGTAGGCTCACACTAACCCGCGCCCTCACACACACGCTCCCCCTAAAGCGTTGTCGGCCCCTCACCTGGACCCTAAACCGTCCCCGTCCCCTAACCCTAACCCTAGCCCGAACCCTAACCCTAACCCTTCCCCGAAGCCTGACCCTCACCCGTCCCCTAATCCTAACCCGTACGCTCACACTAACCCAAGCCCTCACACGCAGGCTCCCCCTAAAGCGTTGTCGGACCCTCACCTGGACCCTAAACCGTCCCCGTCCCCTAACCCTAACCCTAGCCCGAACCCTAACCCTAAGCGTTCCCCGAAGCCTGACCCTCACCCGTCCCCTAATCCTAACCCGTACGCTAACACTAACCCGCGCCCTCACACGCAGGCTCCCCCTAAAGCGTTGTCGGACCCTCACCTGGACCCTAAACCGTCCCCGTCCCCTAACCCTAACCCTAGCCCGAACCCTAACCCTGACCCTTCCCCGAAGCCTGACCCTCACCCGTCCCCTAATCCTAACCCGTACTCTCACACTAACCCGCGCCCTCACACGCAGACTCCCCCTAAAGCGTTGTCGGACCCTCACCTGGACCCTAAACCGTCCCCGTCCCCTAACCCTAACCCTAGCCCGAACCCTAACCCTAACCCTTCCCCGAAGCCTGACCCTCGCCCGTCCCCTAATCCTAACGCGTAGGCTCACACTAACCCGCGCCCTCACACGCACGCTCGCCCTAAAGCGTTGTCGGACCCTCACCTGGACCCTAAACCGTCCCCGTCCCCTAACCCTAACCCTAGCCCGATCCCTAACCCTGAACCTTCCCCGAAGCCTGACCCCCACCCGTCCCCTAATCGTAACCCGTAGGCTCACACTAACCCGCGCCCTCACACGCACGCTCCCCCTAAAGCGTTGTCGGACCCTCACCTGGACCCTAAACCGTCCCCGTCAACTAACCCTAACCCTAGCCCGAACCTTAACACTGACCCTTCCCCGAAGTCTGAGCCTCACCCGTCCCCTAATCCTAACCCGTAGGCTCACACTAACCCGCGCCCTCACACGCACGCTCCCCCTAAAGCGTTGTCGGACCCTCACCTGGACCCTAAACCGTCCCCGTCCCCTAACCCTAACCCTAGCCCGAACCCTAACCCTAACCCTTCCCCGAAGCCTGACCCTCACCCGTCCCCTAATCCTAACCCGTAGGCTCACACTAACCCGCGCCCTCACACGCACGCTCCCCCTAAAGCGTTGTCGGACCCTCACCTGGACCCTAAACCGTCCCCGTCCCCTAAACCTAACCCTAGCCCGAACCCTAACCCTAACCGTTCCCCGAAGCCTGACCCTCACCCGTCCCCTAATTCTAACCCGTACGCTCACACTAACCCGCGCCC
The DNA here is from genome assembly GCF_949774975.1 of Lagenorhynchus albirostris. NCBI lineage: Eukaryota > Metazoa > Chordata > Mammalia > Artiodactyla > Delphinidae > Lagenorhynchus > Lagenorhynchus albirostris. Next base: position 1,568,395 of record NW_026783628.1, on the reverse strand, counting down.
TCACACGCACGCTCCCCCTAAAGCGTTGTCGGACCCTCACCTGGACCCTAAACCGTCCCCGTCCCCTAACCCTAACCCTAGCCCGAACCCTAACCCTAACCCTTCCCCGAAGCCTGACCCTCACCCGTCCCCTAATCCTAACCCGTAGGCTCACACTAACCCACGCCCTCACACGCACGCTCCCCCTAAAGCGTTGTCGGACCCTCACCTGGACCCTAAACCGTCCCCGTCCCCTAACCCTAACCCTAGCCCGAACCCTAACCCTAACACTTCCCCGAAGCCTGACCCTCACCCGTCCCCTAATCCTAACCCGTACGCTCACACTAACCCGCGCCCTCACACGCACGCTCCCCCTAAAGCGTTGTCGGACCCTCACCTGGACCCTAAACCGTCCCCATCCCCTAACCCTAACCCTAGCCCGAACCCTAACCTTAACCCTTCCCCGAAGCCTGACCCTCACCCGTCACCTAATCCTAACCCGTACGCTCACACTAACCCGCGCCCTCACACGCACGCTCCCCCTAAAGCGTTGTCGGACCCTCACCTGGACCCTAAACCGTCCCCATCCCCTAACCCTAACCCTAGCCTGAACCCTAACCCTAAACCTTCCCCGAAGCCTGACCCTCACCCGTCCCCTAATCCTAACCCGTAGGCTCACACTAACCCGCGCCCTCACACGCACGCTCCCCCTAAAGCGTTGTCGGACCCTCACCTGGACCCTAAACCGTCCCCGTGCCCTAACCCTAACCCTAGCCCGAACCCTAACCCTGACCCTTTCCCGAAGCCTGACCCTCACCCGTCCCCTAATCCTAACCCGTAGGCTCACACTAACCTGCGCCCTCACACGCACGCTCCCCCTAAAGCGTTGTCCGAACCTCACCTGGACCCTAAACCGTCCCCGTCCCCTAACCCTAACCCTAGCCCTAACCCTAATCCTAAGCCTTCCCCGAAGCCTGACCCTCACCCGTCCCATAATCCTAATCCGTACGCTAACACTAACCCGCGCCCTCACACGCAGGATCACACTAAAGCGTTGTCGGACCCTCACCTGGACCCTAAACCGTCCCCGTCCCCTAACCCTAACCCTAGCCCTAAACCTAACCCTAACCCTTCCCCGAAGCCTGACCCTCACCCGTCCCCTAATCCTAACCCGTAGGCTCACACTAACCCGCGCCCTCACACGCATGCTCCCCCTAAAGCGTTGTCGGACCCTCACCTGGACCCTAAACCGTCCCCGTCCCCTAACCCTAACCCTAGCCCGAACCCTAACCCTAACCCTTCCCCGAAGCCTGACCCTCACCCGTCCCCTAATCCTAACCTGTAGGCTCACACTATCCCGCGCCCTCACACGCACGCTCCCCCTAAAGCGTTGTCCTACCCTAACCTGGACCCTAAACCGTCCCCGTCCCCTAACCCTAACCCTAGCCCGAACACTAACCCTAAACCTTCCCCGAAGCCTGACCCTCACCCGTCCCCTAATCCTAAACCGTAGGCTCACACTAACCCGCGCCCTCACACGCACGCTCCCCCTAAAGCGTTGTCGGACCCTCACCTGGACCCTAAACCTTCCCCGTGCCCTAACCCTAACCCTAGCCCGAACCCTAACCCTGACCCTTCCCCGAATCCTGACCCTCACCCGTCCCCTAATCCTAACCCGTAGGCTCACACTAACCCGCGCCCTCACACGCACGCTCCCCCTAAAGCGTTGTCGGACCCTCACCTGGACCCTAAACCGTCCCCATCCCCTAACCCTAACCCTAGCCTGAACCCTAACCCTAAACCTTCCCCGAAGCCTGACACTCACCCGTCACCTAATCCTAATCCGTAGGCTCACACTAACCCGCGCCCTCACACGCACGCTCCCCCTATGGCGTTGTCGGACCCTCACCTGGACCCTAAACCGTCCCCGTGCCCTAACCCTAACCCTAGCCCGAACCCTAACCCTGACCCTTTCCCGAAGCCTAACCCTCACCCGTCCCCTAATCCTAACCCGTAGGCTCACACTAACCTGCGCCCTCACACGCACGCTTCCCCTAAAGCGTTGTCCGACCCTCACCTGGACCCTAAACCGTCCCCGTCCCCTAACCCTAACCCTAGCCCTAACCCTAATCCTAAGCCTTCCCCGAAGCCTGACCCTCACCCGTCCCATAATCCTAATCCGTACGCTAACACTAACCCGCGCCCTCACACGCAGGATCCCACTAAAGCGTTGTCGGACACTCACCTGGACCCTAAACTGTCCCCGTCCCCTAACCCTAACCCTAGCCCTAAACCTAACCCTAACCCTTCCCCGAAGCCTGACCCTCACCCGTCCCCTAATCCTAACCCGTAGGCTCACACTAACCCGCGCCCTCACACGCAGGCTCCCCCTAAAGCGTTGTCGGACCCTCACCTGGACCCTAAACCGTCCCCGTCCCCTAAACCTAACCCTAGCCCGAACCCTAACCCTAACCCTTCCCCGAAGCCTGACCCTCACCCGTCCCCTAATCCTAACCCGTAGGCTCACACTATCCCGCGCCGTCACACGCACGCTCCCCCTAAAGCGTTGTCCAACCCTCACCTGGACCCTAAACCGTCCCCGTCCCCTAACCCTAACCCTAGCCCGAACACTAACCCTAAAACTTCCCCGAAGCCTGACCCTCACCCGTCCCCTAATCCTAAACCGTAGGCTCACACTAACCCGCGCCCTCACACGCACGCTCCCCCTAAAGCGTTGTCGGACCCTCACCTGGACCCTAAACCTTCCCCGTGCCCTAACCCTAACCCTAGCCCGAACCCTAACCCTGACCCTTCCCCGAATCCTGACCCTCACCCGTCCCCTAATCCTAACCCGTAGGCTCACACTAACCTGCGCCCTCACACGCACGCTCCCCCAAAAGGGTTGTCGGACCCTCACCTGGACCCTAAACCGTCCCCGTCCCCTAACCATAACCCTAGCCCGAACCATAACCCTAACCCTTCCCCGAAGCCTGACCCTCACCCGTCCCCTAATCCTAACCCGTAGGCTCACACTAACCTGCGCCCTCACACGCACGCTCCCCCTAAAGGGTTGTCGGACCCTCACCTGGACCCTAAACCGTCCCCGTCCCCTAACCCTAACCCTAGCCCGAACCCTAACACTGACCCTTCCCCGAAGTCTGAGCCTCACCCGTACCCTAATCCTAACCCGTAGGCTCACACTAACCCGCGCCCTCACACGCACGCTCCCCCTAAAGCGTTGTCGGACCCTCACCTGGACCCTAAACCGTCCCCGTCCCCTAACCCTAACCCTAGCCCGAACCCTAACCCTAACCCTTCCCCGAAGCCTGACCCTCACCCGTCCCCTAATCCTAACCCGTAGGCTCACACTAACCCGCGCCCTCACACGCACGCTCCCCCTAAAGCGTTGTCGGACCCTCACCTGGACCCTAAACCGTCCCCGTCCCCTAACCCTAACCCTAGCCCGAACCCTAACCCTAACCCTTCCCCGAAGCCTGACCCTCACCCGTCCCCTAATCCTAACCCGTACGCTCACACTAACCCGCGCCCTCACACGCACGCTCCCCCTAAAGCGTTGTCGGACCCTCACCTGGACCCTAAACCGTCCCCGTCCCCTAACCCTAACCCTAGCCCGAACCCTAACCCTAACCCTTCCCCGAAGCCTGACCCTCACCCGTCCCCTAATCCTAACCCGTAGGCTCACACTAACCCGCGCCCTCACACGCACGCTCCCCCTAAAGCGTTGTCGGACCCTCACCTGGACCCTAAACCGTCCCCGTCCCCTAACCCTAACCCTAGCCCGAACCCTAACCCTAACCCTTCCCCGAAGCCTGACCCTCACCCGTCCCCTAATCCTAACCCGTACGCTCACACTAACCCGCGCCCTCACACGCGCGCTCCCCCTAAAGCGTCGTCGGACCCTCACCTGGACCCTAAACCGTCCCCGTCCCCTAACCCTAACCCTAGCCCGAACCCTAACCCTAACCCTTCCCCGAAGCCTGACCCTCACCCGTCCCCTAATCCTAACCCGTACGCTCACACTAGCCGCGCCCTCACACGCACGCTCCCCCTAAAGCGTTGTCGGACCCTCACCTGGACCCTAAACCGTCCCCGTGCCCTAACCCTAACCCTAGCCCGAACCCTAACCCTGACCCTTTCCCGAAGCCTGACCCTCACCCGTCCCCTAATCCTAACCCGTAGGCTCACACTAACCTGCGCCCTCACACGCACGCTCCCCCTAAAGCGTTGTCCGACCCTCACCCTGACCCTAAACCGTCCCCGTCCCCTAACCCTAACCCTAGCCCTAACCCTAATCCTAAGCCTTCCCCGAAGCCTGACCCTCACCCGTCCCATAATCCTAATCCGTACGCTAACACTAACCCGCGCCCTCACACGCAGGATCCCACTAAAGCGTTGTCGGACCCTCACCTGGACCCTAAACCGTCCCCGTCCCCTAACCCTAACCCTAGCCCTAAACCTAACCCTAACCCTTCCCCGAAGCCTGACCCTCACCCGTCCCCTAATCCTAACCCGTAGGCTCACACTAACCCGCGCCCTCACACGCAGGCTCCCCCTAAAGCGTTGTCGGACCCTCACCTGGACCCTAAACCGTCCCCGTCCCCTAACCCTAACCCTAGCCCGAACCCTAACCCTAACCCTTCCCCGAAGCCTGACCCTCACCCGTCCCCTAATCCTAACCCGTAGGCTCACACTATCCCGTGCCGTCACACGCACGCTCCCCCTAAAGCGTTGTCCAACCCTCACCAGGACCCTAAACCGTCCCCGTCCCCTAACCCTAACCCTAGCCCGAACACTAACCCTAAACCTTCCCCGAAGCCTGACCCTCACCCGTCCCCTAATCCTAACCCGTAGGCTCACACTAACCCGCGCCCTCACACGCACGCTCCCCCTAAAGCGTTGTCGGACCCTCACCTGGACCCTAAACCGTCCCCGTGCCCTAACCCTAACCCTAGCCCGAACCCTAACCCTGACCCTTCCCCGAATCCTGACCCTCACCCATCCCCTAATCCTAACCCGTAGGCTCACACTAACCCGCGCCCTCACACGCACGCTCCCCCTAAAGCGTTGTCGGACCCTCACCTGGACCCTAAACCGTCCCCATCCCCTAACCCTAACCCTAGCCCGAACCCTAACCCTAATCCTTGCCCGAAGCCTGACCCTCACCCGTCCCCTAATCCTAACCCGTAGGCTCACACTAACACACGCCCTCACACGCACGCTCCCCCTAAAGGGTTGTCGGACCCTCACCTGGACCCTAAACCGTCCCCGTCCCCTAACCATAACCCTAGCCCGAACCCTAACCCTAACCCTTCCCCGAAGCCTGACCCTCACCCGTCCCCTAATCCTAACCCGTAGGCTCACACTAACCCGCGCCCTCACATGCACGCTCCCCCTAAAGGGTTGTCGGACCCTCACCTGGACCCTAAACCGTCCCCGTCCCCTAACCCTAACCCTAGCCCGAACCCTAACCCTAACCCTTCCCCGAAGCCTGACCCTCACCCTTCCCCTAATCCTAACCCGTAGGCTCAAACTCACCCGCGCCCTCACACGCACGCTTCCCCTAAAGTGTTGTCGGACCCTCACCTGGACCCTAAACCGTCCCCGTCCCCTAACCCTAACCCTAGACCGAACCCTAACCCTAACACTTCCCCGAAGTCTGACCCTCACCCGTCCCCTAATCCTAACCCGTACGCTCACACTAACCCGCGCCCTCACACCCACGCTCCCCCTAAAGCGTTGTCGGACCCTCACCTGGACCCTAAACCGTCCCCATCCCCAACCCTAACCCTAGCCAGAACCCTAATCCTAACCCTTCCCCGAAGCCTGACCCTCACCCGTCACCTAATCCTAACCCGTACGCTCACACTAACCCGCGCCCTCACACGCACGCTCCCCCTAAAGCGTTGTCGGACCCTCACCTTGACCCTAAACCGTCCCCGTCCCCTAACCCTAACCCTAGCCCGAACCCTAACCCTGACCCTTCCCCGAAGTCTGACCCTCACCCGTCCCCTAATCCTAACCCGTAGGCTCACACTAACCCGCGCCCTCACACGCACGCTCCCCCTAAAGCGTTGTCGGACCCTCACCTGGACCCTAAACCATCCCCGTCCCCTAACACTAACCCTAGCCCGAACCCTAACCCTAACCCTTCCCCGAAGCCTGACCCTCACCCGTCCCCTAATCCTAACCCGTACGCTCACACTAACCCGCGCCCTCACACGCAGGCTCCCCCTAAAGCGTTGTCGGTCCCTCACCTGGACCCTAAACCGTCCCCGTCCCCTAACCCTAACCCTAGCCCGAACCCTAACCCTAACCCTTCCCCGAAGCCTGACCCTCACCCGTCCCCTAATCCAAACCCGTAGGCTCACACTAACCCGAGACCTCACACGCACGCTCCCCCTAAAGCGTTGTCGGACCCTCACCTGGACCCTAAACCTTCCCCGTCCCCTAACCCTAACCCTAACCCGAACCCTCATCCTAACCCTTCCCCGAAGCCTGACCCTCACCCGTCCCATAATCCTAACCCGTAGGCTCACACTAACCCGCGCCCTCACACGCACGCTCCCCCTAAAGCATTGTCGGACCCTCACCTGGACCCTAAACCGTCCCCGTCCCCTAACCCTAACCGTAGCCCGAACCCTAACCCTGACCCTTCCCCGAAGCCTGACCCTCACCCGTCCCTTAATCCTAACCCGTAGCCTCACACTAACCCTCGCCCTCACACGCACGCTCCCCCTAAAGCGTTGTCGGACCCTCACCTGGACCCTAAACCGTCCCCATCCCCTAACCCTAACCCTAGCCCGAACCCTAACCCTGACCATTCCCCGAAGCCTGACCGTCACCCGTCCCCTAATCCTAACCCGTAGGCTCACACTAACCCGCGCCCTCACACGCACGCTCCCCCTAAATCGTTGTGGGACCCTCACCTGGACCCTAAACCGTCCCCGTCCCCTAACCCTAACCCTAGCCCGAACCCTAACCCTAATTCTTCCCCGAAGCCTGACCCTCACCCGTCCCCTAATCCTAACCCGTAGGCTCACACTAACCCACGCACTCACACGCACGCTCCCCCTAAAGCGTTGTCGGACCCTCACCTGGACCCTAAACCGTCCCCGTCCCCTAACTCTAACCCTAGCCCGAACCCTAACACTAACCATTCCCCGAAGCCTGACCCTCACCCGTCCCCTAATCCTCACCCGTACGCTCACACTAACCCGCGCCCTCACACGCGCGCTCCCACTAAAGCGTTGTCGGACCCTCACCTGGACCCTAAACCGTCCCCGTCCCCTAACCCTAACCCTAGCCTGAACCCTAACCCTGACACTTCCCCGAAGCCTGAGCGTCACCCGTCCCCTATTCCTAACCCGTAGGCTCACACTAACCCGCGCCCTCACACGCACGCTCCCCCTAAAGCGTTGTCGGACACTCACCTGGACCCTAAACCGTCCCCGTCCCCTAACCCTAACCCTAGCCCGAACCCTAACCCTGATCCTTCCCCGAAGTCTGATCCTCACCCGTCCCCTAATCCTAACCCGTAGGCTCACACTAACCCGCGCCCTCACACGCACGCTCCCCCTAAAGCGTTGTCGGACCCTCACCTGGACCCTAAACCATCCCCGTCCCCTAACCCTAACCCTAGCCCGAACCCTAACCCTAACACTTCCCCGAAGCCTGACCCTCACCCGTCCCCTAATCCTAACCCGTACGCTCACACTAACCCGCGCCCTCACACGCACGCTCCCCCTAAAGCGTTGTCGGACCCTCACCTGGACCCTAAACCGTCCCCGTCCCCTAACCCTAACCCTAGCCCGAACCCTAACCCTAACCCTTCCCCGAAGCCTGACCCTCACCCGTCCCCTAATCCTAACCCGTACGCTAACACTAACCCGCGCCCTCACACGCACGCTCCCCCTAAAGCGTTGTCGGACCCTCACCTGGACCCGAAACCGTCCCCGTCCCCTAACCCTAACCCTAGCCCGAACCCTAACCCTGAACCTTCCCCGAAGCCTGACCGTCACCCGTCCCCTAATCCTAACCCGTAGGCTCACACTAACCCGCGCCCTCACACGCACGCTCCCCCTAAAGCGTTGTCGAACCCTCACCTGGACCCTAAACCGTCCCCGTCCCCTAACCCTAACCCTAGCCCGAACCCTAACCCTGACCCTTCCCCGAAGTCTGACCCTCACCCGTCCCCTTATCCTAACCCGTAGGCTCACACTAACCCGCGCCCTCACACGCACGCTCCCCCTAAAGCGTTGTCGGACCCTCACCTGGACCCTAAACCGTCCCCGTCCCCTAACCCTAACCCTAGCCCGAACCCTAACCCTGACACTTCCCCGAAGCCTGACCGTCACCCGTCCCCTATTCCTAACCCGTAGGCTCACACTAACCCGCGCCCTCACACGCACGCTCCCCCTAAAGCGTTGTCGGACCCTCATCTGGACCCTAAACCGTCCCCGTGCCCTAACCCTAACCCTAGCCCGAACCCTAACCCTGATCCTTCCCCGAAGTCTGACCCTCACCCGTCCCCTAATCCTAACCCGTAGGCTCACACTAACCCACGCCCTCACACGCACGCTCCCCCTAAAGCGTTGTCGGACCCTCACCTGGACCCTAAACCGTCCCCGTCCCCTAACCCTAACCCTAGCCCGAACCCTAACCCTAACCCTTCCCCGAAGCCTGACCCTCACCCGTCCCCTAATCCTAACCCGTAGGCTCACACTAACCCGCGCCCTCACACGCACGCTCCCCCTAAAGCGTTGTCGAACCCTCACCTGGACCCTAAACCGTCCCCGTCCCCTAACCCTAACCCTAGCCCGAACCCTAACCCTGACCCTTCCCCGAAGTCTGACCCTCACCCGTCCCCTTATCCTAACCCGTAGGCTCACACTAACCCGCGCCCTCACACGCACGCTCCCCCTAAAGCGTTGTCGGACCCTCACCTGGACCCTAAACCGTCCCCGTCCCCTAACCCTAACCCTAGCCCGAACCCTAACCCTAACCCTTCCCCGAAGCCTGACCTTCACCCGTCCCCTAATTCTATCCCGTATGCTCACACTAACCCGCACCCTCACACGCACGCTCCCCCTAAAGCGTTGTCGGACCCTCACCTGGACCCTAAACCGTCCCCGTCCCCTAACCCTAACCCTAGCCCGAACCCTAACCCTAACCCTTACCCGAAGCCTGACCCTCACCCGTCCCCTAATCCTAACCCATAGGCTCACACTAACCCGCGCCCTCACACGCACGCTCCCCCTAAAGCGTTGTCGGACCCTCACCTGGACCCTAAACCGTCCCCGTCCCCTAACCCTAACCCTAGCCTGAACCCTAACCCTAAACCTTCCCGGAAGCCTGACCCTCACCCGTCCCCTAATCCTAACCCGTAGGCTCACACTAACCCGCGCCCTCACACGCACGGTCCCCCTAAAGCGTTGTCGGACCCTCACCTGGACCCTAAACCGTCCCCGTGCCCTAACCCTAACCCTAGACCGAACCCTAACCCTGACCCTTTCCCGAAGCCTGACCCTCACCGGTCACCTAATCCTAACCCGTACGCTCACACTAACCCGCGCCCTCACACGCACGCTCCCCCTAAAGCGTTGTCGGACCCTCACCCCACCCTAAACCGTCCCCGTGCCCTAACACTAACCCTAGCCCGAACCCTAACCCTAATCCTTCCCCGAAGCCTGACCCTCACCCGTCCCCTTATCCTAACCCCTAGGCTCACACTAACCCACGCCCTCACACGCACGCTCCCCCTAAAGCGTTGTCGGACCCTCACCTTGACCCTAAACCGTCCCCGTCCCCTAACCCTAACCCTAGCCCGAACCCTAACCCTAACCCTTCCCCGAAGCCTGACCCTCACCCGTCCCCTAATCCTAACCCGTACGCTCACACTAACCCGCGCCCTCACACGCGCGCTCCCACTAAAGCGTTGTCGGACCCTCACCTGGACCCTAAACCGTCCCCGTCCCCTGACCCTAACCCTAGCCCGAACCCTAACCCTGACCCTTCCCCGAAGCCTGACCGTCACCCGTCCCCTAATCCTAACCCGTAGGCTGACACTAACCCGCGCCCTCACACGCACGCTCCCCCTAAAGCGTTGTCGGACCCTCACCTGAACCCTAAACCGTCCCCGTCCCCTAACCCTAACCCTAGCCCGAACCCTAACCCTGACCCTTCCCCGAAGCCTGACCCTCACCCGTCTCCTAATCCTAACCCGTAGGCTCACACTAACCTACGCCCTCACACGCACGCTCCCCATAAAGCGTTGTCGGACCCTCACCTGGACCCTAAACCGTCCCCGTCCCCTAACCCTAACCCTAGCCCGAACCCTAACCCTAATCCTTCCCCGAAGCCTGACCCTCACCCGTCCCCTAATCCTAACCCGTAGGCTCACACTAACCCGCGCCCTCACACGCACGCTCCCCTTAAAGCGTTGTCGGACCCTCACCTGGACCCTAAACCGTCCCCGTCCCCTAACCCTAACCGTAGCCCGAACCCTAACCCTGACCCTTCCCCGAAGCCTGACCCTCACCCGTCCCCTAATCCTAACCCGTAGGCTCACACTAACCCGCGCCCTCACACGCACGCTCCCCCTAAAGCGTTGTCGGACCCTCACCTGGACCCTAAACCGTCCCCGTCCCCTAACCCTAACCCTAGCCCGAACCCTAACCCTAACACTTCCCCGAAGCCTGACCCTCACCCATCCCCTAATCCTAACCCGTACGCTAACACTAACCTGCGCCCTCACACGCACGCTCCCCCTAAAGCGTTGTCGGACCCTCACCTGGACCCTAAACCGTCCCCGTCCCCTAACCCTAACCCTAGCCCGAACCCTAACCCTAACCCTTCCCCGAAGTCTGACCCTCACCCGTCCCCTAATCCTAACCCGTAGGCTCACACTCACCCGCGCCCTCACACGCACGCTCCCCCTAATGCGTTGTCGGACCCTCACCTGGACCCTAAACCGTCCCCGTCCCCTAACCCTAACCCTAGCCCGAACCCTAACCCTAACCCTTCCCCGAAGCCTGACCCTCACCCGTCCCCTAATCCTCACCCGTACGCTCACACTAACCCGCGCCCTCAAACGCACGCTCCCCCTAAAGCGTTGTCGGACCCTCACCTGGACCCTAAACCGTCCCCGTCCCCTAACCCTAACCGTAGCCCGAACCCTAACCCTGACCCTTCCCCGAAGCCTGACCCTCACCCGTCCCCTAATCCTAACCCGTAGGCTCACACTAACCCGCGCCCTCACACGCACGCTCCCCCTAAAGCGTTGTCGGACCCTCACCTGGACCCTAAACCGTCCCCGTCCCCTAACCCTAACCCTAGCCCGAACCCTAACCCTAACACTTCCCCGAAGCCTGACCCTCACCCGTCCCCTAATCCTAACCCGTAGGCTCACACTAACCCACGCCCTCACACGCACGCTCCCCCTAATGCGTTGTCGGACCCTCACCTGGACCCTAAACCGTCCCCGTCCCCTAACCCTAACCCTAGCCCGAACCCTAACCCTAACACTTCCCCGAAGCCTGACCCTCACCCGTCCCCTAATCCTAACCCGTAGGCTCACACTAACCCGCGCCCTCACACGCACGCTCCCCCTAATGCGTTGTCGGACCCTCACCTGGACCCTAAACCGTCCCCGTCCCCTAACCCTAACCCTAGCCCGAACCCTAACCCTAACCCTTCCCCGAAGCCTGACCCTCACCCGTCCCCTAATCCTCACCCGTACGCTCACACTAACCGGCGCCCTCACACGCACGCTCCCCCTAAAGCGTTGTCGGACCCTCCCCTGTACCCTAAACCGTCCCCGTCCCCTAACCCTAACCCTAGCCCGAACCCTAACCCTAATCCTTGCCCGAAGCCTGACCCTCACCCGTCCCCTAATCCTAACCCGTAGGCTCACACTAACCCGCGCCCTCACACGCACACTCCCCCTAAAGCGTTGTCGGACCCTCACCTGGACCCTAAACCGTCCCCGTCCCCTAACCCTAACCCTAGCCCGAAACCTAACCCTAACCCTTCCCCGAAGCCTGACCCTCATCCGTCCCCTAATCCTAACCCGTAGGCTCACACTAACCCGCGCCCTCACACGCAGGCTCCCCCTAAAGCGTTGTCGGACCCTCACCTGGACCCTAAACCGTCCCCGTCCCCTAACCCTAACCCTAGCCCGAACCCTAACCCTGACCCTTCCCCGAAGCCTGACCCTCACCCGTCTCCTAATCCTAACCCGTAGGCTCACACTAACCCACGCCCTCACACGCACGCTCCCCATAAAGCATTGTCGGACCCTCACCTGGACCCTAAACCGTCCCCGTCCCCTAACCCTAACCCTAGCCCGAACCCTAACCCTAATCCTTCCCCGAAGCCTGACCCTCACCCGTCCCCTAATCCTAACCCGTATGCTCACACTAACCCGCGCCCTCACACGCACGCTCCCCTTAAAGCGTTGTCGGACCCTCACCTGGACCCTAAACCGTCCCCGTCCCCTAACCCTAACCGTAGCCCGAACCCTAACCCTGACCCTTCCCCGAAGCCTGACCCTCACCCGTCCCCTAATCCTAACCCGTAGGCTCACACTAACCCGCGCCCTCACACGCACGCTCCCCCTAAAGCGTTGTCGGACCCTCACCTGGACCCTAAACCGTCCCCGTCCCCTAACCCTAACCCTAGCCCGAACCCTAACCCTAACACTTCCCCGAAGCCTGACCCTCACTCATCCCCTAATCCTAACCCGTACGCTAACACTAACCTGCGCCCTCACACGCACGCTCCCCCTAAAGCGTTGTCGGACCCTCACCTGGACCCTAAACCGTCCCCGTCCCCTAACCCTAACCCTAGCCCGAACCCTAACCCTAACCCTTCCCCGAAGTCTGACCCTCACCCGTCCCCTAATCCTAACCCGTAGGCTCACACTAACCCGTGCCCTCACACGCACGCTCCCCCTAATGCGTTGTCGGACCCTCACCTGGACCCTAAACCGTCCCCGTCCCCTAACCCTAACCCTAGCCCGAACCCTAACCCTAACCCTTCCCCGAAGCCTGACCCTCACCCGTCCCCTAATCCTAACCCGTACGCTCACACTAACCCGCGCCCTCACACGCACGCTCCCCCTAAAGCGTTGTCGGACCCTCACCTGGACCCTAAACCGTCCCCGTCCCCTAAACCTAACCCTAGCCCGAACCCTAACCCTAACCCTTCCCCGAAGCCTGACCCTCACCCGTCCCCTAATCCTAACCCACAGGCTCACACTAACCCGCGCCCTCACACTCACGCTCCCCCTAAAGCGTTGTCGGACCCTCACCTGGACCCTAAACCGTCCCCGTCCCCTAACCATAACCCTAGCCCGAACCCTAACCCTAACACTTCCCCGAAGCCTGACCCTCACCCGTCCCCTAATCCTAACCCGTAGGCTCACACTAACCCGCGCCCTCACACCCACGCTCCCCCTAAAGCGTTGTCGGACCCTCACCTGGACCCTAAACCGTCCCCGTCCCCTAACCCGAACCCTAGCCCGAACCCTAACCCTAATCCTTGCCCGAAGCCTGACCCTCACCCGTCCCCTAATCCTAACCCGTAGGCTCACACTAACCCGCGCCCTCACACCCACGCTCCCCCTAAAGCGTTGTCGGACCCTCACCTGGACCCTAAACCGTCCCCGTCCCCTAACCCTAACCCTAGCCCGAACCCTAACACTGATCCTTCCCCGAAGTCTGACCCTCACCCGTCCCATAATCCTAACCCGTAGGCTCACACTAACCCGCGCCCTCACACGCACGCTCCCCCTAAAGCGTTGTCGGACCCTCACCTGGACCCTAAACCGTCCCCGTCCCCTAAACCTAACCCTAGCCCGAACCCTAAACCTAACCCTTCCCCGAAGCCTGACCCTCACCCGTCCCCTAATCCTAACCCGTAGGCTCACACTAACCCGCGCCCTCACACGCACGCTCCCCCTAAAGCGTTGTCGGACCCTCACCTGGACCCTAAACCGTCGCCGTCCCCTAACCCTAACCCTAGCCCGAACCCTAACCCTAACCCTTTCCCGAAGCCTGACCCTCACCCGTCCCCTAATCCTCACCCGTACGCTCACACTAACCCGCGCCCTCACACGCGCGCTCCCACTAAAGCGTTGTCGGACCCTCACCTGGACCCTAAACCGTCCCCGTCCCCTAACCCTAACCCTAGCCCGAACCCTAACCCTGACACTTCCCCGAAGCCTGACCGTCACCCGTCCCCTATTCCTAACCCGTAGGCTCACACTAACCCGCGCCCTCACACGCACGCTCCCCCTAAAGCGTTGTCGGACCCTCACCTGGACCCTAAACCGTCCCCGTCCCCTAACCCTAACCCTAGCCCGAACCCTAACCCTGATCCTTCCCCGAAGTCTGACCCTCACCCGTCCCCTAATCCTAACCCGTAGGCTCACACTAACCCGCGCCCTCACACGCACGCTCCCCCTAAAGCGTTGTCGGACCCTCACCTGGACCCTAAACCGTCCCCGTCCCCGTCCCCTAACCCTAGCCTGAACACTAACCCTAAACCTTCCCCGAAGCCTGACCCTCACCCGTCCCCTAATCCTAAACCGTAGGCTCACACTAACCCGCGCCCTCACACGCACGCTCCCCCAAAAGCGTTGTCGGACCCTCACCTGGACCCTAAACCGTCCCCGTGCCCTAACCCTAACCCTAGCCCGAACCCTAACCCTGACCCTTTCCCGAAGCCTGACCCTCACCGGTCACCTAATCCTAACCCGTACGCTCACACTAACCCGCGCCCTCACACGCACGCTCCCCCTAAAGCGTTGTCAGACCCTCACCCCACCCTAAACCGTCCCCGTGCCCTAACACTAACGCTAGCCCGAACCCTAACCCTAATCCTTCCCCGAAGCCTGACCCTCACCCGTCCCCTAATCCTAACCCGTAGGCTCACACTAACCCGCGCCCTCACACGCGCGCTCCCACTAAAGCGTTGTCGGACCCTCACCTGGACCCTAAACCGTCCCCGTCCCCTAACCCTAACCCTAGCCCGAACCCTAACCCTAAGCGTTCCCCGAAGCCTGACCCTCACCCGTCCCCTAATCCTAACCCGTACGCTAACACTAACCCGCGCCCTCACACGCAGGCTCCCCCTAAAGCGTTGTCGGACCCTCACCTGGACCCTAAACCGTCCCCGTCCCCTAACCCTAACCCTAGCCCGAACCCTAACCCTGACCCTTCCCCGAAGCCTGACCCTCACCCGTCCCCTAATCCTAACCCGTACGCTCACACTAACCCGCGCCCTCACACGCAGACTCCCCCTAAAGCGTTGTCGGACCCTCACCTGGACCCTAAACCGTCCCCGTCCCCTAACCCTAACCCTAGCCCGAACCCTAACCCTAACCCTTCCCCGAAGCCTGACCCTCGCCCGTCCCCTAATCCTAACGCGTAGGCTCACACTAACCCGCGCCCTCACACGCACGCTCCCCCTAAAGCGTTGTCGGACCCTCACCTGGACCCTAAACCGTCCCCGTCCCCTAACCCTAACCCTAGCCCGATCCCTAACCCTGAACCTTCCCCGAAGCCTGACCCCCACCCGTCCCCTAATCGTAACCCGTAGGCTCACACTAACCCGCGCCCTCACACGCACGCTCCCCCTAAAGCGTTGTCGGACCCTCACCTGGACCCTAAACCGTCCCCGTCAACTAACCCTAACCCTAGCCCGAACCTTAACACTGACCCTTCCCCGAAGTCTGAGCCTCACCCGTCCCCTAATCCTAACCCGTAGGCTCACACTAACCCGCGCCCTCACACGCACGCTCCCCCTAAAGCGTTGTCGGACCCTCACCTGGACCCTAAACCGTCCCCGTCCCCTAACCCTAACCCTAGCCCGAACCCTAACCCTAACCCTTCCCCGAAGCCTGACCCTCACCCGTCCCCTAATCCTAACCCGTAGGCTCACACTAACCCGCGCCCTCACACGCACGCTCCCCCTAAAGCGTTGTCGGACCCTCACCTGGACCCTAAACCGTCCCCGTCCCCTAAACCTAACCCTAGCCCGAACCCTAACCCTAACCGTTCCCCGAAGCCTGACCCTCACCCGTCCCCTAATTCTAACCCGTACGCTCACACTAACCCGCGCCCTCACACGCACGCTCCCCCTAAAGCGTTGTCGGACCCTCACCTGGACCCTAAACCGTCCCCGTCCCCTAACCCTAACCCTAGCCCGAACCCTAACCCTAACCCTTCCCCGAAGCCTGACCCTCACCCGTCCCCTAATCCTAACCCGTAGGCTCACACTAACCCACGCCCTCACACGCACGCTCCCCCTAAAGCGTTGTCGGACCCTCACCTGGACCCTAAACCGTCCCCGTCCCCTAACCCTAACCCTAGCCCGAACCCTAACCCTAACCCTTCCCCGAAGCCTGACCCTCACCCGTCCCCTAATCCTAACCCGTACGCTCACACTAACCCGCGCCCTCACACGCGCGCTCCCCCTAAAGCGTTGTCGGACCCTCACCTGGACCCTAAACCGTCCCCATCCCCTAACCCTAACCCTAGCCCGAACCCTAACCTTAACCCTTCCCCGAAGCCTGACCCTCACCCGTCACCTAATCCTAACCCGTACGCTCACACTAACCCGCGCCCTCACACGCACGCTCCCCCTAAAGCGTTGTCGGACCCTCACCTGGACCCTAAACCGTCCCCATCCCCTAACCCTAACCCTAGCCTGAACCCTAACCCTAAACCTTCCCCGAAGCCTGACCCTCACCCGTCCCCTAATCCTAACCCGTAGGCTCACACTAACCCGCGCCCTCACACGCACGCTCCCCCTAAAGCGTTGTCGGACCCTCACCTGGACCCTAAACCGTCCCCGTCCCCTAACCCTAACCCTAGCCCGAACCCTAACCCTGACCCTTTCCCGAAGCCTGACCCTCACCCGTCCCCTAATCCTAACCCGTAGGCTCACACTAACCTGCGCCCTCACACGCACGCTCCCCCTAAAGCGTTGTCCGAACCTCACCTGGACCCTAAACCGTCCCCGTCCCCTAACCCTAACCCTAGCCCTAACCCTAATCCTAAGCCTTCCCCGAAGCCTGACCCTCACCCGTCCCATAATCCTAATCCGTACGCTAACACTAACCCGCGCCCTCACACGCAGGATCACACTAAAGCGTTGTCGGACCCTCACCTGGACCCTAAACCGTCCCCGTCCCCTAACCCTAACCCTAGCCCTAAACCTAACCCTAACCCTTCCCCGAAGCCTGACCCTCACCCGTCCCCTAATCCTAACCCGTAGGCTCACACTAACCCGCGCCCTCACACGCATGCTCCCCCTAAAGCGTTGTCGGACCCTCACCTGGACCCTAAACCGTCCCCGTCCCCTAACCCTAACCCTAGCCCGAACCCTAACCCTAACCCTTCCCCGAAGCCTGACCCTCACCCGTCCCCTAATCCTAACCCGTAGGCTCACACTATCCCGCGCCCTCACACGCACGCTCCCCCTAAAGCGTTGTCCTACCCTAACCTGGACCCTAAACCGTCCCCGTCCCCTAACCCTAACGCTAGCCCGAACACTAACCCTAAACCTTCCCCGAAGCCTGACCCTCACCCGTCCCCTAATCCTAAACCGTAGGCTCACACTAACCCGCGCCCTCACACGCACGCTCCCCCTAAAGCGTTGTCGGACCCTCACCTGGACCCTAAACCTTCCCCGTGCCCTAACCCTAACCCTAGCCCGAACCCTAACCCTGACCCTTCCCCGAATCCTGACCCTCACCCGTCCCCTAATCCTAACCCGTAGGCTCACACTAACCCGCGCCCTCACAAGCACGCTCCCCCTAAAGCGTTGTCGGACCCTCACCTGGACCCTAAACCGTCCCCATCCCCTAACCCTAACCCTAGCCTGAACCCTAACCCTAAACCTTCCCCGAAGCCTGACACTCACCCGTCACCTAATCCTAATCCGTAGGCTCACACAAACCCGCGCCCTCACACGCACGCTCCCCCTAAAGCGTTGTCGGACCCTCACCTGGACCCTAAACCGTCCCCGTGCCCTAACCCTAACCCTAGCCCGAACCCTAACCCTGACCCTTTCCCGAAGCCTAACCCTCACCCGTCCCCTAATCCTAACCCGTAGGCTCACACTAACCTGCGCCCTCACACGCACGCTCCCCCTAAAGCGTTGTCCGACCCTCACCTGGACCCTAAACCGTCCCCGTCCCCTAACCCTAACCCTAGCCCTAACCCTAATCCTAAGCCTTCCCCGAAGCCTGACCCTCACCCGTCCCATAATCCTAATCCGTACGCTAACACTAACCCGCGCCCTCACACGCAGGATCCCACTAAAGCGTTGTCGGACACTCACCTGGACCCTAAACTGTCCCCGTCCCCTAACCCTAACCCTAGCCCTAAACCTAACCCTAACCCTTCCCCGAAGCCTGACCCTCACCCGTCCCCTAATCCTAACCCGTACGCTCACACTAACCCGCGCCCTCACACGCACGCTCCCCCTAAAGCGTTGTCGGACCCTCACCTGGACCCTAAACCGTCCCCGTCCCCTAACCCTAACCCTAGCCCGAACCCTAACCCTAACCCTTCCCCGAAGCCTGACCCTCACCCGTCCCCTAATCCTAACCCGTACGCTAACACTAACCCGCGCCCTCACACGCACGCTCCCCCTAAAGCGTTGTCGGACCCTCACCTGGACCCGAAACCGTCCCCGTCCCCTAACCCTAACCCTAGCCCGAACCCTAACCCTGAACCTTCCCCGAAGCCTGACCGTCACCCGTCCCCTAATCCTAACCCGTAGGCTCACACTAACCCGCGCCCTCACACGCACGCTCCCCCTAAAGCGTTGTCGAACCCTCACCTGGACCCTAAACCGTCCCCGTCCCCTAACCCTAACCCTAGCCCGAACCCTAACCCTGACCCTTCCCCGAAGTCTGACACTCACCCGTCCCCTTATCCTAACCCGTAGGCTCACACTAACCCGCGCCCTCACACGCACGCTCCCCCTAAAGCGTTGTCGGACCCTCACCTGGACCCTAAACCGTCCCCGTCCCCTAACCCTAACCCTAGCCCGAACCCTAACCCTGACACTTCCCCGAAGCCTGACCGTCACCCGTCCCCTATTCCTAACCCGTAGGCTCACACTAACCCGCGCCCTCACACGCACGCTCCCCCTAAAGCGTTGTCGGACCCTCATCTGGACCCTAAACCGTCCCCGTGCCCTAACCCTAACCCTAGCCCGTACCCTAACCCTGATCCTTCCCCGAAGTCTGACCCTCACCCGTCCCCTAATCCTAACCCGTAGGCTCACACTAACCCACGCCCTCACACGCACGCTCCCCCTAAAGCGTTGTCGGACCCTCACCTGGACCCTAAACCGTCCCCGTCCCCTAACCCTAACCCTAGCCCGAACCCTAACCCTAACCCTTCCCCGAAGCCTGACCCTCACCCTTCCCCTAATCCTAACCCGTACGCTCACACTAACCCGCGCCCTCACACGCACGCTCCCCCTAAAGCGTTGTCAGACCCTCACCTGGACCCTAAACCGTCCCCGTCCCCTAACCCTAACCCTAGCCCGAACCCTAACCCTAACCCTTCCCCGAAGCCTGACCCTCACCCGTCCCCTAATCCTAACCCGTACGCTAACACTAACCCGCGCCCTCACACGCACGCTCCCCCTAAAGCGTTGTCGGACCCTCACCTGGACCCTAAACCTTCCCCGTGCCCTAACCCTAACCCTAGCCCGAACCCTAACCCTGAACCTTCCCCGAAGCCTGACCGTCACCCGTCCCCTAATCCTAACCCGTAGGCTCACACTAACCCGCGCCCTCACACGCACGCTCCCCCTAAAGCGTTGTCGAACCCTCACCTGGACCCTAAACCGTCCCCGTCCCCTAACCCTAACC
This sequence comes from Lagenorhynchus albirostris, assembly GCF_949774975.1. Taxonomy (NCBI): domain Eukaryota; kingdom Metazoa; phylum Chordata; class Mammalia; order Artiodactyla; family Delphinidae; genus Lagenorhynchus; species Lagenorhynchus albirostris. The sequence continues at coordinate 1,548,498 of NW_026783628.1, read as the reverse complement.
CTAGCCCGAACCCTAACCCTGACCCTTCCCCGAAGTCTGACCCTCACCCGTCCCCTTATCCTAACCCGTAGGCTCACACTAACCCGCGCCCTCACACGCACGCTCCCCCTAAAGCGTTGTCGGACCCTCACCTGGACCCTAAACCGTCCCCGTCCCCTAACCCTAACCCTAGCCCGAACCCTAACCCTAACCCTTCCCCGAAGCCTGACCTTCACCCGTCCCCTAATTCTATCCCGTATGCTCACACTAACCCGCACCCTCACACGCACGCTCCCCCTAAAGCGTTGTCGGACCCTCACCTGGACCCTAAACCGTCCCCGTCCCCTAACCCTAACCCTAGCCCGAACCCTAACCCTAACCCTTACCCGAAGCCTGACCCTCACCCGTCCCCTAATCCTAACCCATAGGCTCACACTAACCCGCGCCCTCACACGCACGCTCCCCCTAAAGCGTTGTCGGACCCTCACCTGGACCCTAAACCGTCCCCGTCCCCTAACCCTAACCCTAGCCTGAACCCTAACCCTAAACCTTCCCGGAAGCCTGACCCTCACCCGTCCCCTAATCCTAACCCGTAGGCTCACACTAACCCGCGCCCTCACACGCACGGTCCCCCTAAAGCGTTGTCGGACCCTCACCTGGACCCTAAACCGTCCCCGTGCCCTAACCCTAACCCTAGACCGAACCCTAACCCTGACCCTTTCCCGAAGCCTGACCCTCACCGGTCACCTAATCCTAACCCGTACGCTCACACTAACCCGCGCCCTCACACGCACGCTCCCCCTAAAGCGTTGTCGGACCCTCACCCCACCCTAAACCGTCCCCGTGCCCTAACACTAACCCTAGCCCGAACCCTAACCCTAATCCTTCCCCGAAGCCTGACCCTCACCCGTCCCCTTATCCTAACCCCTAGGCTCACACTAACCCACGCCCTCACACGCACGCTCCCCCTAAAGCGTTGTCGGACCCTCACCTTGACCCTAAACCGTCCCCGTCCCCTAACCCTAACCCTAGCCCGAACCCTAACCCTAACCCTTCCCCGAAGCCTGACCCTCACCCGTCCCCTAATCCTAACCCGTACGCTCACACTAACCCGCGCCCTCACACGCGCGCTCCCACTAAAGCGTTGTCGGACCCTCACCTGGACCCTAAACCGTCCCCGTCCCCTGACCCTAACCCTAGCCCGAACCCTAACCCTGACCCTTCCCCGAAGCCTGACCGTCACCCGTCCCCTAATCCTAACCCGTAGGCTGACACTAACCCGCGCCCTCACACGCACGCTCCCCCTAAAGCGTTGTCGGACCCTCACCTGAACCCTAAACCGTCCCCGTCCCCTAACCCTAACCCTAGCCCGAACCCTAACCCTGACCCTTCCCCGAAGCCTGACCCTCACCCGTCTCCTAATCCTAACCCGTAGGCTCACACTAACCCACGCCCTCACACGCACGCTCCCCATAAAGCGTTGTCGGACCCTCACCTGGACCCTAAACCGTCCCCGTCCCCTAACCCTAACCCTAGCCCGAACCCTAACCCTAATCCTTCCCCGAAGCCTGACCCTCACCCGTCCCCTAATCCTAACCCGTAGGCTCACACTAACCCGCGCCCTCACACGCACGCTCCCCTTAAAGCGTTGTCGGACCCTCACCTGGACCCTAAACCGTCCCCGTCCCCTAACCCTAACCGTAGCCCGAACCCTAACCCTGACCCTTCCCCGAAGCCTGACCCTCACCCGTCCCCTAATCCTAACCCGTAGGCTCACACTAACCCGCGCCCTCATACGCACGCTCCCCCTAAAGCGTTGTCGGACCCTCACCTGGACCCTAAACCGTCCCCGTCCCCTAACCCTAACCCTAGCCCGAACCCTAACCCTAACACTTCCCCGAAGCCTGACCCTCACCCATCCCCTAATCCTAACCCGTAGGCTCACACTCACCCGCGCCCTCACACGCACGCTCCCCCTAATGCGTTGTCGGACCCTCACCTGGACCCTAAACCGTCCCCGTCCCCTAACCCTAACCCTAGCCCGAACCCTAACCCTAACCCTTCCCCGAAGCCTGACCCTCACCCGTCCCCTAATCCTCACCCGTACGCTCACACTAACCCGCGCCCTCAAACGCACGCTCCCCCTAAAGCGTTGTCGGACCCTCACCTGGACCCTAAACCGTCCCCGTCCCCTAACCCTAACCGTAGCCCGAACCCTAACCCTGACCCTTCCCCGAAGCCTGACCCTCACCCGTCCCCTAATCCTAACCCGTAGGCTCACACTAACCCGCGCCCTCACACGCACGCTCCCCCTAAAGCGTTGTCGGACCCTCACCTGGACCCTAAACCGTCCCCGTCCCCTAACCCTAACCCTAGCCCGAACCCTAACCCTAACACTTCCCCGAAGCCTGACCCTCACCCGTCCCCTAATCCTAACCCGTAGGCTCACACTAACCCACGCCCTCACACGCACGCTCCCCCTAATGCGTTGTCGGACCCTCACCTGGACCCTAAACCGTCCCCGTCCCCTAACCCTAACCCTAGCCCGAACCCTAACCCTAACCCTTCCCCGAAGCCTGACCCTCACCCGTCCCCTAATCCTAACCCGTAGGCTCACACTAACCCGCGCCCTCACACGCACGCTCCCCCTAATGCGTTGTCGGACCCTCACCTGGACCCTAAACCGTCCCCGTCCCCTAACCCTAACCCTAGCCCGAACCCTAACCCTAACCCTTCCCCGAAGCCTGACCCTCACCCGTCCCCTAATCCTCACCCGTACGCTCACACTAACCGGCGCCCTCACACGCACGCTCCCCCTAAAGCGTTGTCGGACCCTCCCCTGGACCCTAAACCGTCCCCGTCCCCTAACCCTAACCCTAGCCCGAACCCTAACCCTAATCCTTGCCCGAAGCCTGACCCTCACCCGTCCCCTAATCCTAACCCGTAGGCTCACACTAACCCGCGCCCTCACACGCACACTCCCCCTAAAGCGTTGTCGGACCCTCACCTGGACCCTAAACCGTCCCCGTCCCCTAACCCTAACCCTAGCCCGAAACCTAACCCTAACCCTTCCCCGAAGCCTGACCCTCATCCGTCCCCTAATCCTAACCCGTAGGCTCACACTAACCCGCGCCCTCACACGCAGGCTCCCCCTAAAGCGTTGTCGGACCCTCACCTGGACCCTAAACCGTCCCCGTCCCCTAACCCTAACCCTAGCCCGAACCCTAACCCTGACCCTTCCCCGAAGCCTGACCCTCACCCGTCTCCTAATCCTAACCCGTAGGCTCACACTAACCCACGCCCTCACACGCACGCTCCCCATAAAGCATTGTCGGACCCTCACCTGGACCCTAAACCGTCCCCGTCCCCTAACCCTAACCCTAGCCCGAACCCTAACCCTAATCCTTCCCCGAAGCCTGACCCTCACCCGTCCCCTAATCCTAACCCGTATGCTCACACTAACCCGCGCCCTCACACGCACGCTCCCCTTAAAGCGTTGTCGGACCCTCACCTGGACCCTAAACCGTCCCCGTCCCCTAACCCTAACCGTAGCCCGAACCCTAACCCTGACCCTTCCCCGAAGCCTGACCCTCACCCGTCCCCTAATCCTAACCCGTAGGCTCACACTAACCCGCGCCCTCACACGCACGCTCCCCCTAAAGCGTTGTCGGACCCTCACCTGGACCCTAAACCGTCCCCGTCCCCTAACCCTAACCCTAGCCCGAACCCTAACCCTAACACTTCCCCGAAGCCTGACCCTCACCCATCCCCTAATCCTAACCCGTACGCTAACACTAACCTGCGCCCTCACACGCACGCTCCCCCTAAAGCGTTGTCGGACCCTCACCTGGACCCTAAACCGTCCCCGTCCCCTAACCCTAACCCTAGCCCGAACCCTAACCCTAACCCTTCCCCGAAGTCTGACACTCACCCGTCCCCTAATCCTAACCCGTAGGCTCACACTCACCCGCGCCCTCACACGCACGCTCCCCCTAATGCGTTGTCGGACCCTCACCTGGACCCTAAACCGTCCCCGTCCCCTAACCCTAACCCTAGCCCGAACCCTAACCCTAACCCTTCCCCGAAGCCTGACCCTCACCCGTCCCCTAATCCTAACCCGTACGCTCACACTAACCCGCGCCCTCACACGCACGCTCCCCCTAAAGCGTTGTCGGACCCTCACCTGGACCCTAAACCGTCCCCGTCCCCTAAACCTAACCCTAGCCCGAACCCTAACCCTAACCCTTCCCCAAGCCTGACCCTCACCCGTCCCCTAATCCTAACCCACAGGCTCACACTAACCCGCGCCCTCACACTCACGCTCCCCCTAAAGCGTTGTCGGACCCTCACCTGGACCCTAAACCGTCCCCGTCCCCTAACCATAACCCTAGCCCGAACCCTAACCCTAACACTTCCCCGAAGCCTGACCCTCACCCGTCCCCTAATCCTAACCCGTAGGCTCACACTAACCCGCGCCCTCACACCCACGCTCCCCCTAAAGCGTTGTCGGACCCTCACCTGGACCCTAAACCGTCCCCGTCCCCTAACCCGAACCCTAGCCCGAACCCTAACCCTAATCCTTGCCCGAAGCCTGACCCTCACCCGTCCCCTAATCCTAACCCGTAGGCTCACACTAACCCGCGCCCTCACACCCACGCTCCCCCTAAAGCGTTGTCGGACCCTCACCTGGACCCTAAACCGTCCCCGTCCCCTAACCCTAACCCTAGCCCGAACCCTAACACTGATCCTTCCCCGAAGTCTGACCCTCACCCGTCCCATAATCCTAACCCGTAGGCTCACACTAACCCGCGCCCTCACACGCACGCTCCCCCTAAAGCGTTGTCGGACCCTCACCTGGACCCTAAACCGTCCCCGTCCCCTAAACCTAACCCTAGCCCGAACCCTAAACCTAACCCTTCCCCGAAGCCTGACCCTCACCCGTCCCCTAATCCTAACCTGTAGGCTCACACTGACCCGCGCCCTCACACGCACGCTCCCCCTAAAGCGTTGTCGGACCCTCACCTGGACCCTAAACCGTCCCCGTCCCCTAACCCTAACCCTAGCCCGAACCCTAACCCTGACCCTTCTCCGAAGCCTGACCCTCACCCGTCCCCTAATCCTAACCCGTAGGCTCACACTAACCCGCGCCCTCACACGCACGCTCCCCCTAAAGCGTTGTCGGACCCTCACCTGGACCCTAAACCGTCCCCGTCCCCTAACCCTAACCCTAGCCCGAACCCTAACCCTAAACCTTCCCCGAAGCCTGACCCTCACCCGTCCCCTAATCCTAACCCATAGGCTCACACTAACCCGCGCCCTCACACGCACGCTCCCCCTAAAGCGTTGTCGGACCCTCACCTGGACCCTAAACCGTCACCGTGCCCTAACCCTAACCCTAGCCCGAACCCTAACCCTGACCCTTCCCCGAAGCCTGACCCTCACCCGTCCCCTAATCCTAACCCGTAGGCTCACACTAACCCGCGCCCTCACACGCACGCTCCCCCTAAAGCGTTGTCGGACCCTCACCTGGACCCTAAACCGTCCCCGTCCCCTAACCCTAACCCTAGCCCGAACCCTAACCCTAATTCTTCCCCGAAGCCTGACCCTCACCCGTCCCCTAATCCTAACCTGTAGGCTCACACTAACACACGCCCTCACACGCACGCTCCCCCTAAAGCGTTGTCGGACCCTCACCTGGACCCTAAACCGTCGCCGTCCCCTAACCCTAACCCTAGCCCGAACCCTAACCCTAACCCTTTCCCGAAGCCTGACCCTCACCCGTCCCCTAATCCTCACCCGTACGCTCACACTAACCCGCGCCCTCACACGCGCGCTCCCACTAAAGCGTTGTCGGACCCTCACCTGGACCCTAAACCGTCCCCGTCCCCTAACCCTAACCCTAGCCCGAACCCTAACCCTGACACTTCCCCGAAGCCTGACCGTCACCCGTCCCCTATTCCTAACCCGTAGGCTCACACTAACCCGCGCCCTCACACGCACGCTCCCCCTAAAGCGTTGTCGGACCCTCACCTGGACCCTAAACCGTCCCCGTCCCCTAACCCTAACCCTAGCCCGAACCCTAACCCTGATCCTTCCCCGAAGTCTGACCCTCACCCGTCCCCTAATCCTAACCCGTAGGCTCACACTAACCCGCGCCCTCACACGCACGCTCCCCCTAAAGCGTTGTCGGACCCTCACCTGGACCCTAAACCGTCCCCGTCCCCGTCCCCTAACCCTAGCCTGAACACTAACCCTAAACCTTCCCCGAAGCCTGACCCTCACCCGTCCCCTAATCCTAACCCGTAGGCTCACACTAACCCGCGCCCTCACACGCACGCTCCCCCAAAAGCGTTGTCGGACCCTCACCTGGACCCTAAACCGTCCCCGTGCCCTAACCCTAACCCTAGCCCGAACCCTAACCCTGACCCTTTCCCGAAGCCTGACCCTCACCGGTCAACTAATCCTAACCCGTACGCTCACACTAACCCGCGCCCTCACACGCACGCTCCCCCTAAAGCGTTGTCGGACCCTCACCCCACCCTAAACCGTCCCCGTGCCCTAACACTAACGCTAGCCCGAACCCTAACCCTAATCCTTCCCCGAAGCCTGACCCTCACCCGTCCCCTAATCCTAACCCGTAGGCTCACACTAACCCGCGCCCTCACACGCGCGCTCCCACTAAAGCGTTGTCGGACCCTCACCTGGACCCTAAACCGTCCCCGTCCCCTAACCCTAACCCTAGCCCGAACCCTAACCCTGACCCTTCCCCGAAGCCTGACCGTCACCCGTCCCTTAATCCTAACCCGTAGGCTGACACTAACCCGCGCCCTCACACGCACGCTCCCTCTAAAGCGTTGTCGGACCCTCACCTGGACCCTAAACCGTCCCCGTCCCCTAACCCTAACCCTAGCCCGAACCCTAACCCTGACCCTTCCCCGAAGTCTGACCCTCACCCGTCCCCTAATCCTAACCCGTAGGCTCACACTAACCCGCGCCCTCACACACACGCTCCCCCTAAAGCGTTGTCGGCCCCTCACCTGGACCCTAAACCGTCCCCGTCCCCTAACCCTAACCCTAGCCCGAACCCTAACCCTAACCCTTCCCCGAAGCCTGACCCTCACCCGTCCCCTAATCCTAACCCGTACGCTCACACTAACCCAAGCCCTCACACGCAGGCTCCCCCTAAAGCGTTGTCGGACCCTCACCTGGACCCTAAACCGTCCCCGTCCCCTAACCCTAACCCTAGCCCGAACCCTAACCCTAAGCGTTCCCCGAAGCCTGACCCTCACCCGTCCCCTAATCCTAACCCGTACGCTAACACTAACCCGCGCCCTCACACGCAGGCTCCCCCTAAAGCGTTGTCGGACCCTCACCTGGACCCTAAACCGTCCCCGTCCCCTAACCCTAACCCTAGCCCGAACCCTAACCCTGACCCTTCCCCGAAGCCTGACCCTCACCCGTCCCCTAATCCTAACCCGTACGCTCACACTAACCCGCGCCCTCACACGCAGACTCCCCCTAAAGCGTTGTCGGACCCTCACCTGGACCCTAAACCGTCCCCGTCCCCTAACCCTAACCCTAGCCCGAACCCTAACCCTAACCCTTCCCCGAAGCCTGACCCTCGCCCGTCCCCTAATCCTAACGCGTAGGCTCACACTAACCCGCGCCCTCACACGCACGCTCCCCCTAAAGCGTTGTCGGACCCTCACCTGGACCCTAAACCGTCCCCGTCCCCTAACCCTAACCCTAGCCCGATCCCTAACCCTGAACCTTCCCCGAAGCCTGACCCCCACCCGTCCCCTAATCGTAACCCGTAGGCTCACACTAACCCGCGCCCTCACACGCACGCTCCCCCTAAAGCGTTGTCGGACCCTCACCTGGACCCTAAACCGTCCCCGTCAACTAACCCTAACCCTAGCCCGAACCTTAACACTGACCCTTCCCCGAAGTCTGAGCCTCACCCGTCCCCTAATCCTAACCCGTAGGCTCACACTAACCCGCGCCCTCACACGCACGCTCCCCCTAAAGCGTTGTCGGACCCTCACCTGGACCCTAAACCGTCCCCGTCCCCTAACCCTAACCCTAGCCCGAACCCTAACCCTAACCCTTCCCCGAAGCCTGACCCTCACCCGTCCCCTAATCCTAACCCGTAGGCTCACACTAACCCGCGCCCTCACACGCACGCTCCCCCTAAAGCGTTGTCGGACCCTCACCTGGACCCTAAACCGTCCCCGTCCCCTAAACCTAACCCTAGCCCGAACCCTAACCCTAACCGTTCCCCGAAGCCTGACCCTCACCCGTCCCCTAATTCTAACCCGTACGCTCACACTAACCCGCGCCCTCACACGCACGCTCCCCCTAAAGCGTTGTCGGACCCTCACCTGGACCCTAAACCGTCCCCGTCCCCTAACCCTAACCCTAGCCCGAACCCTAACCCTAACCCTTCCCCGAAGCCTGACCCTCACCCGTCCCCTAATCCTAACCCGTAGGCTCACACTAACCCACGCCCTCACACGCACGCTCCCCCTAAAGCGTTGTCGGACCCTCACCTGGACCCTAAACCGTCCCCGTCCCCTAACCCTAACCCTAGCCCGAACCCTAACCCTAACCCTTCCCCGAAGCCTGACCCTCACCCGTCCCCTAATCCTAACCCGTACGCTCACACTAACCCGCGCCCTCACACGCGCGCTCCCCCTAAAGCGTTGTCGGACCCTCACCTGGACCCTAAACCGTCCCCATCCCCTAACCCTAACCCTAGCCCGAACCCTAACCTTAACCCTTCCCCGAAGCCTGACCCTCACCCGTCACCTAATCCTAACCCGTACGCTCACACTAACCCGCGCCCTCACACGCAGGCTCCCCCTAAAGCGTTGTCGGACCCTCACCTGGACCCTAAACCGTCCCCGTCCCCTAACCCTAACCCTAGCCCGAACCCTAACCCTGACCCTTCCCCGAAGCCTGACCCTCACCCGTCCCCTAATCCTAACCCGTACGCTCACACTAACCCGCGCCCTCACACGCAGACTCCCCCTAAAGCGTTGTCGGACCCTCACCTGGACCCTAAACCGTCCCCGTCCCCTAACCCTAACCCTAGCCCGAACCCTAACCCTAACCCTTCCCCGAAGCCTGACCCTCGCCCGTCCCCTAATCCTAACGCGTAGGCTCACACTAACCCGCGCCCTCACACGCACGCTCCCCCTAAAGCGTTGTCGGACCCTCACCTGGACCCTAAACCGTCCCCGTCCCCTAACCCTAACCCTAGCCCTAACCCTAATCCTAAGCCTTCCCCGAAGCCTGACCCTCACCCGTCCCATAATCCTAATCCGTACGCTAACACTAACCCGCGCCCTCACACGCAGGATCACACTAAAGCGTTGTCGGACCCTCACCTGGACCCTAAACCGTCCCCGTCCCCTAACGCTAACCCTAGCCCTAAACCTAACCCTAACCCTTCCCCGAAGCCTGACCCTCACCCGTCCCCTAATCCTAACCCGTAGGCTCACACTAACCCGCGCCCTCACACGCATGCTCCCCCTAAAGCGTTGTCGGACCCTCACCTGGACCCTAAACCGTCCCCGTCCCCTAACCCTAACCCTAGCCCGAACCCTAACCCTAACCCTTCCCCGAAGCCTGACCCTCACCCGTCCCCTAATCCTAACCCGTAGGCTCACACTATCCCGCGCCCTCACACGCACGCTCCCCCTAAAGCGTTGTCCTACCCTAACCTGGACCCTAAACCGTCCCCGTCCCCTAACCCTAACCCTAGCCCGAACACTAACCCTAAACCTTCCCCGAAGCCTGACCCTCACCCGTCCCCTAATCCTAAACCGTAGGCTCACACTAACCCGCGCCCTCACACGCACGCTCCCCCTAAAGCGTTGTCGGACCCTCACCTGGACCCTAAACCTTCCCCGTGCCCTAACCCTAACCCTAGCCCGAACCCTAACCCTGACCCTTCCCCGAATCCTGACCCTCACCCGTCCCCTAATCCTAACCCGTAGGCTCACACTAACCCGCGCCCTCACACGCACGCTCCCCCTAAAGCGTTGTCGGACCCTCACCTGGACCCTAAACCGTCCCCATCCCCTAACCCTAACCCTAGCCTGAACCCTAACCCTAAACCTTCCCCGAAGCCTGACACTCACCCGTCACCTAATCCTAATCCGTAGGCTCACACTAACCCGCGCCCTCACACGCACGCTCCCCCTAAAGCGTTGTCGGACCCTCACCTGGACCCTAAACCGTCCCCGTGCCCTAACCCTAACCCTAGCCCGAACCCTAACCCTGACCCTTTCCCGAAGCCTAACCCTCACCCGTCCCCTAATCCTAACCCGTAGGCTCACACTAACCTGCGCCCTCACACGCACGCTCCCCCTAAAGCGTTGTCCGACCCTCACCTGGACCCTAAACCGTCCCCGTCCCCTAACCCTAACCCTAGCCCTAACCCTAATCCTAAGCCTTCCCCGAAGCCTGACCCTCACCCGTCCCATAATCCTAATCCGTACGCTAACACTAACCCGCGCCCTCACACGCAGGATCCCACTAAAGCGTTGTCGGACACTCACCTGGACCCTAAACTGTCCCCGTCCCCTAACCCTAACCCTAGCCCTAAACCTAACCCTAACCCTTCCCCGAAGCCTGACCCTCACCCGTCCCCTAATCCTAACCCGTAGGCTCACACTAACCCGCGCCCTCACACGCAGGCTCCCCCTAAAGCGTTGTCGGACCCTCACCTGGACCCTAAACCGTCCCCGTCCCCTAAACCTAACCCTAGCCCGAACCCTAACCCTAACCCTTCCCCGAAGCCTGACCCTCACCCGTCCCCTAATCCTAACCCGTAGGCTCACACTATCCCGCGCCGTCACACGCACGCTCCCCCTAAAGCGTTGTCCAACCCTCACCTGGACCCTAAACCGTCCCCGTCCCCTAACCCTAACCCTAGCCCGAACCCTAACCCTAACCCTTCCCCGAAGCCTGACCCTCACCCGTCCCCTAATCCTAAACCGTAGGCTCACACTAACCCGCGCCCTCACACGCACGCTCCCCCTAAAGCGTTGTCGGACCCTCACCTGGACCCTAAACCTTCCCCGTGCCCTAACCCTAACCCTAGCCCGAACCCTAACCCTGACCCTTCCCCGAATCCTGACCCTCACCCGTCCCCTAATCCTAACCCGTAGGCTCACACTAACCTGCGCCCTCACACGCACGCTCCCCCAAAAGGGTTGTCGGACCCTCACCTGGACCCTAAACCGTCCCCGTCCCCTAACCATAACCCTAGCCCGAACCATAACCCTAACCCTTCCCCGAAGCCTGACCCTCACCCGTCCCCTAATCCTAACCCGTAGGCTCACACTAACCTGCGCCCTCACACGCACGCTCCCCCTAAAGGGTTGTCGGACCCTCACCTGGACCCTAAACCGTCCCCGTCCCCTAACCCTAACCCTAGCCCGAACCCTAACACTGACCCTTCCCCGAAGCCTGACCCTCACCCGTACCCTAATCCTAACCCGTAGGCTCACACTAACCCGCGCCCTCACACGCACGCTCCCCCTAAAGCGTTGTCGGACCCTCACCTGGACCCTAAACCGTCCCCGTCCCCTAACCCTAACCCTAGCCCGAACCCTAACCCTAACCCTTCCCCGAAGCCTGACCCTCACCCGTCCCCTAATCCTAACCCGTAGGCTCACACTAACCCGCGCCCTCACACGCACGCTCCCCCTAAAGCGTTGTCGGACCCTCACCTGGACCCTAAACCGTCCCCGTCCCCTAACCCTAACCCTAGCCCGAACCCTAACCCTAACCGTTCCCCGAAGCCTGACCCTCACCCGTCCCCTAATCCTAACCCGTACGCTCACACTAACCCGCGCCCTCACACGCACGCTCCCCCTAAAGCGTTGTCGGACCCTCACCTGGACCCTAAACCGTCCCCGTCCCCTAACCCTAACCCTAGCCCGAACCCTAACCCTAACCCTTCCCCGAAGCCTGACCCTCACCCGTCCCCTAATCCTAACCCGTAGGCTCACACTAACCCGCGCCCTCACACGCACGCTCCCCCTAAAGCGTTGTCGGACCCTCACCTGGACCCTAAACCGTCCCCGTCCCCTAACCCTAACCCTAGCCCGAACCCTAACCCTAACCCTTCCCCGAAGCCTGACCCTCACCCGTCCCCTAATCCTAACCCGTACGCTCACACTAACCCGCGCCCTCACACGCGCGCTCCCCCTAAAGCGTCGTCGGACCCTCACCTGGACCCTAAACCGTCCCCGTCCCCTAACCCTAACCCTAGCCCGAACCCTAACCCTAACCCTTCCCCGAAGCCTGACCCTCACCCGTCCCCTAATCCTAACCCGTACGCTCACACTAGCCGCGCCCTCACACGCACGCTCCCCCTAAAGCGTTGTCGGACCCTCACCTGGACCCTAAACCGTCCCCGTGCCCTAACCCTAACCCTAGCCCGAACCCTAACCCTGACCCTTTCCCGAAGCCTGACCCTCACCCGTCCCCTAATCCTAACCCGTAGGCTCACACTAACCTGCGCCCTCACACGCACGCTCCCCCTAAAGCGTTGTCCGACCCTCACCCTGACCCTAAACCGTCCCCGTCCCCTAACCCTAACCCTAGCCCTAACCCTAATCCTAAGCCTTCCCCGAAGCCTGACCCTCACCCGTCCCATAATCCTAATCCGTACGCTAACACTAACCCGCGCCCTCACACGCAGGATCCCACTAAAGCGTTGTCGGACCCTCACCTGGACCCTAAACCGTCCCCGTCCCCTAACCCTAACCCTAGCCCTAAACCTAACCCTAACCCTTCCCCGAAGCCTGACCCTCACCCGTCCCCTAATCCTAACCCGTAGGCTCACACTAACCCGCGCCCTCACACGCAGGCTCCCCCTAAAGCGTTGTCGGACCCTCACCTGGACCCTAAACCGTCCCCGTCCCCTAACCCTAACCCTAGCCCGAACCCTAACCCTAACCCTTCCCCGAAGCCTGACCCTCACCCGTCCCCTAATCCTAACCCGTAGGCTCACACTATCCCGTGCCGTCACACGCACGCTCCCCCTAAAGCGTTGTCCAACCCTCACCAGGACCCTAAACCGTCCCCGTCCCCTAACCCTAACCCTAGCCCGAACACTAACCCTAAACCTTCCCCGAAGCCTGACCCTCACCCGTCCCCTAATCCTAACCCGTAGGCTCACACTAACCCGCGCCCTCACACGCACGCTCCCCCTAAAGCGTTGTCGGACCCTCACCTGGACCCTAAACCGTCCCCGTGCCCTAACCCTAACCCTAGCCCGAACCCTAACCCTGACCCTTCCCCGAATCCTGACCCTCACCCATCCGCTAATCCTAACCCGTAGGCTCACACTAACCCGCGCCCTCACACGCACGCTCCCCCTAAAGCGTTGTCGGACCCTCACCTGGACCCTAAACCGTCCCCATCCCCTAACCCTAACCCTAGCCCGAACCCTAACCCTAATCCTTGCCCGAAGCCTGACCCTCACCCGTCCCCTAATCCTAACCCGTAGGCTCACACTAACACACGCCCTCACACGCACGCTCCCCCTAAAGGGTTGTCGGACCCTCACCTGGACCCTAAACCGTCCCCGTCCCCTAACCATAACCCTAGCCCGAACCCTAACCCTAACCCTTCCCCGAAGCCTGACCCTCACCCGTCCCCTAATCCTAACCCGTAGGCTCACACTAACCCGCGCCCTCACATGCACGCTCCCCCTAAAGGGTTGTCGGACCCTCACCTGGACCCTAAACCGTCCCCGTCCCCTAACCCTAACCCTAGCCCGAACCCTAACCCTAACCCTTCCCCGAAGCCTGACCCTCACCCTTCCCCTAATCCTAACCCGTAGGCTCAAACTAACCCGCGCCCTCACACGCACGCTTCCCCTAAAGTGTTGTCGGACCCTCACCTGGACCCTAAACCGTCCCCGTCCCCTAATCCTAACCCTAGACCGAACCCTAACCCTAACACTTCCCCGAAGTCTGACCCTCACCCGTCCCCTAATCCTAACCCGTACGCTCACACTAACCCGCGCCCTCACACGCACGCTCCCCCTAAAGCGTTGTCGGACCCTCACCTTGACCCTAAACCGTCCCCGTCCCCTAACCCTAACCCTAGCCCGAACCCTAACCCTGACCCTTCCCCGAAGTCTGACCCTCACCCGTCCCCTAATCCTAACCCGTAGGCTCACACTAACCCGCGCCCTCACACGCACGCTCCCCCTAAAGCGTTGTCGGACCCTCACCTGGACCCTAAACCATCCCCGTCCCCTAACACTAACCCTAGCCCGAACCCTAACCCTAACCCTTCCCCGAAGCCTGACCCTCACCCGTCCCCTAATCCTAACCCGTACGCTCACACTAACCCGCGCCCTCACACGCAGGCTCCCCCTAAAGCGTTGTCGGTCCCTCACCTGGACCCTAAACCGTCCCCGTCCCCTAACCCTAACCCTAGCCCGAACCCTAACCCTAACCCTTCCCCGAAGCCTGACCCTCACCCGTCCCCTAATCCAAACCCGTAGGCTCACACTAACCCGAGACCTCACACGCACGCTCCCCCTAAAGCGTTGTCGGACCCTCACCTGGACCCTAAACCGTCCCCGTCCCCTAACCCTAACCCTAGCCCGAACCCTCATCCTAACCCTTCCCCGAAGCCTGACCCTCACCCGTCCCCTAATCCTAACCCGTAGGCTCACACTAACCCGCGCCCTCACACGCACGCTCCCCCTAAAGCATTGTCGGACCCTCACCTGGACCCTAAACCGTCCCCGTCCCCTAACCCTAACCGTAGCCCGAACCCTAACCCTGACCCTTCCCCGAAGCCTGACCCTCACCCGTCCCTTAATCCTAACCCGTAGCCTCACACTAACCCTCGCCCTCACACGCACGCTCCCCCTAAAGCGTTGTCGGACCCTCACCTGGACCCTAAACCGTCCCCATCCCCTACCCTAACCCTAGCCCGAACCCTAACCCTGACACTTCCCCGAAGCCTGACCCTCACCCGTCCCCTAATCCTAACCCGTAGGCTCACACTAACCCGCGCCCTCACACGCACGCTCCCCCTAAATCGTTGTGGGACCCTCACCTGGACCCTAAACCGTCCCCGTCCCCTAACCCTAACCCTAGCCCGAACCCTAACCCTAATTCTTCCCCGAAGCCTGACCCTCACCCGTCCCCTAATCCTAACCCGTAGGCTCACACTAACCCACGCACTCACACGCACGCTCCCCCTAAAGCGTTGTCGGACCCTCACCTGGACCCTAAACCGTCCCCGTCCCCTAACTCTAACCCTAGCCCGAACCCTAACACTAACCATTCCCCGAAGCCTGACCCTCACCCGTCCCCTAATCCTCACCCGTACGCTCACACTAACCCGCGCCCTCACACGCGCGCTCCCACTAAAGCGTTGTCGGACCCTCACCTGGACCCTAAACCGTCCCCGTCCCCTAACCCTAACCCTAGCCTGAACCCTAACCCTAACACTTCCCCGAAGCCTGACCCTCACCCGTCCCCTAATCCTAACCCGTACGCTCACACTAACCCGCGCCCTCACACGCACGCTCCCCCTAAAGCGTTGTCGGACCCTCACCTGGACCCTAAACCGTCCCCGTCCCCTAACCCTAACCCTAGCCCGAACCCTAACCCTAACCCTTCCCCGAAGCCTGACCCTCACCCGTCCCCTAATCCTAACCCGTACGCTAACACTAACCCGCGCCCTCACACGCACGCTCCCCCTAAAGCGTTGTCGGACCCTCACCTGGACCCGAAACCGTCCCCGTCCCCTAACCCTAACCCTAGCCCGAACCCTAACCCTGAACCTTCCCCGAAGCCTGACCGTCACCCGTCCCCTAATCCTAACCCGTAGGCTCACACTAACCCGCGCCCTCACACGCACGCTCCCCCTAAAGCGTTGTCGAACCCTCACCTGGACCCTAAACCGTCCCCGTCCCCTAACCCTAACCCTAGCCCGAACCCTAACCCTGACCCTTCCCCGAAGTCTGACCCTCACCCGTCCCCTTATCCTAACCCGTAGGCTCACACTAACCCGCGCCCTCACACGCACGCTCCCCCTAAAGCGTTGTCGGACCCTCACCTGGACCCTAAACCGTCCCCGTCCCCTAACCCTAACCCTAGCCCGAACCCTAACCCTGACACTTCCCCGAAGCCTGACCGTCACCCGTCCCCTATTCCTAACCCGTAGGCTCACACTAACCCGCGCCCTCACACGCACGCTCCCCCTAAAGCGTTGTCGGACCCTCATCTGGACCCTAAACCGTCCCCGTGCCCTAACCCTAACCCTAGCCCGAACCCTAACCCTGATCCTTCCCCGAAGTCTGACCCTCACCCGTCCCCTAATCCTAACCCGTAGGCTCACACTAACCCACGCCCTCACACGCACGCTCCCCCTAAAGCGTTGTCGGACCCTCACCTGGACCCTAAACCGTCCCCGTCCCCTAACCCTAACCCTAGCCCGAACCCTAACCCTAACCCTTCCCCGAAGCCTGACCCTCACCCGTCCCCTAATCCTAACCCGTACGCTCACACTAACCCGCGCCCTCACACGCACGCTCCCCCTAAAGCGTTGTCAGACCCTCACCTGGACCCTAAACCGTCCCCGTCCCCTAACCCTAACCCTAGCCCGAACCCTAACCCTAACCCTTCCCCGAAGCCTGACCCTCACCCGTCCCTTAATCCTAACCCGTACGCTAACACTAACCCGCGCCCTCACACGCACGCTCCCCCTAAAGCGTTGTCGGACCCTCACCTGGACCCTAAACCTTCCCCGTGCCCTAACCCTAACCCTAGCCCGAAACCTAACCCTGAACCTTCCCCGAAGCCTGACCCTCACCCGTCCCCTAATCCTAACCCGTAGGCTCACACTAACCCGCGCCCTCACACGCACGCTCCCCCTAAAGCGTTGTCGAACCCTCACCTGGACCCTAAACCGTCCCCGTCCCCTAACCCTAACCCTAGCCCGAACCCTAACCCTGACCCTTCCCCGAAGTCTGACCCTCACCCGTCCCCTTATCCTAACCCGTAGGCTCACACTAACCCGCGCCCTCACACGCACGCTCCCCCTAAAGCGTTGTCGGACCCTCACCTGGACCCTAAACCGTCCCCGTCCCCTAACCCTAACCCTAGCCCGAACCCTAACCCTAACCCTTCCCCGAAGCCTGACCTTCACCCGTCCCCTAATTCTATCCCGTATGCTCACACTAACCCGCACCCTCACACGCACGCTCCCCCTAAAGCGTTGTCGGACCCTCACCTGGACCCTAAACCGTCCCCGTCCCCTAACCCTAACCCTAGCCCGAACCCTAACCCTAACCCTTACCCGAAGCCTGACCCTCACCCGTCCCCTAATCCTAATCCATAGGCTCACACTAACCCGCGCCCTCACACGCACGCTCCCCCTAAAGCGTTGTCGGACCCTCACCTGGACCCTAAACCGTCCCCGTCCCCTAACCCTAACCCTAGCCTGAACCCTAACCCTAAACCTTCCCGGAAGCCTGACCCTCACCCGTCCCCTAATCCTAACCCGTAGGCTCACACTAACCCGCGCCCTCACACGCACGGTCCCCCTAAAGCGTTGTCGGACCCTCACCTGGACCCTAAACCGTCCCCGTGCCCTAACCCTAACCCTAGACCGAACCCTAACCCTGACCCTTTCCCGAAGCCTGACCCTCACCGGTCACCTAATCCTAACCCGTACGCTCACACTAACCCGCGCCCTCACACGCACGCTCCCCCTAAAGCGTTGTCGGACCCTCACCCCACCCTAAACCGTCCCCGTGCCCTAACACTAACCCTAGCCCGAACCCTAACCCTAATCCTTCCCCGAAGCCTGACCCTCACCCGTCCCCTTATCCTAACCCCTAGGCTCACACTAACCCACGCCCTCACACGCACGCTCCCCCTAAAGCGTTGTCGGACCCTCACCTTGACCCTAAACCGTCCCCGTCCCCTAACCCTAACCCTAGCCCGAACCCTAACCCTAACCCTTCCCCGAAGCCTGACCCTCACCCGTCCCCTAATCCTAACCCGTACGCTCACACTAACCCGCGCCCTCACACGCGCGCTCCCACTAAAGCGTTGTCGGACCCTCACCTGGACCCTAAACCGTCCCCGTCCCCTGACCCTAACCCTAGCCCGAACCCTAACCCTGACCCTTCCCCGAAGCCTGACCGTCACCCGTCCCCTAATCCTAACCCGTAGGCTGACACTAACCCGCGCCCTCACACGCACGCTCCCCCTAAAGCGTTGTCGGACCCTCACCTGAACCCTAAACCGTCCCCGTCCCCTAACCCTAACCCTAGCCCGAACCCTAACCCTGACCCTTCCCCGAAGCCTGACCCTCACCCGTCTCCTAATCCTAACCCGTAGGCTCACACTAACCCACGCCCTCACACGCACGCTCCCCATAAAGCGTTGTCGGACCCTCACCTGGACCCTAAACCGTCCCCGTCCCCTAACCCTAACCCTAGCCCGAACCCTAACCCTAATCCTTCCCCGAAGCCTGACCCTCACCCGTCCCCTAATCCTAACCCGTAGGCTCACACTAACCCGCGCCCTCACACGCACGCTCCCCTTAAAGCGTTGTCGGACCCTCACCTGGACCCTAAACCGTCCCCGTCCCCTAACCCTAACCGTAGCCCGAACCCTAACCCTGACCCTTCCCCGAAGCCTGACCCTCACCCGTCCCCTAATCCTAACCCGTAGGCTCACACTAACCCGCGCCCTCACACGCACGCTCCCCCTAAAGCGTTGTCGGACCCTCACCTGGACCCTAAACCGTCCCCGTCCCCTAACCCTAACCCTAGCCCGAACCCTAACCCTAACACTTCCCCGAAGCCTGACCCTCACCCATCCCCTAATCCTAACCCGTACGCTAACACTAACCTGCGCCCTCACACGCACGCTCCCCCTAAAGCGTTGTCGGACCCTCACCTGGACCCTAAACCGTCCCCGTCCCCTAACCCTAACCCTAGCCCGAACCCTAACCCTAACCCTTCCCCGAAGTCTGACCCTCACCCGTCCCCTAATCCTAACCCGTAGGCTCACACTCACCCGCGCCCTCACACGCACGCTCCCCCTAATGCGTTGTCGGACCCTCACCTGGACCCTAAACCGTCCCCGTCCCCTAACCCTAACCCTAGCCCGAACCCTAACCCTAACCCTTCCCCGAAGCCTGACCCTCACCCGTCCCCTAATCCTCACCCGTACGCTCACACTAACCCGCGCCCTCAAACGCACGCTCCCCCTAAAGCGTTGTCGGACCCTCACCTGGACCCTAAACCGTCCCCGTCCCCTAACCCTAACCCTAGCCCGAACCCTAACCCTGACCCTTCCCCGAAGCCTGACCCTCACCCGTCCCCTAATCCTAACCCGTAGGCTCACACTAACCCGCGCCCTCACACGCACGCTCCCCCTAAAGCGTTGTCGGACCCTCACCTGGACCCTAAACCGTCCCCGTCCCCTAACCCTAACCCTAGCCCGAACCCTAACCCTAACACTTCCCCGAAGCCTGACCCTCACCCGTCCCCTAATCCTAACCCGTAGGCTCACACTAACCCACGCCCTCACACGCACGCTCCCCCTAATGCGTTGTCGGACCCTCACCTGGACCCTAAACCGTCCCCGTCCCCTAACCCTAACCCTAGCCCGAACCCTAACCCTAACCCTTCCCCGAAGCCTGACCCTCACCCGTCCCCTAATCCTAACCCGTAGGCTCACACTAACCCGCGCCCTCACACGCACGCTCCCCCTAATGCGTTGTCGGACCCTCACCTGGACCCTAAACCGTCCCCGTCCCCTAACCCTAACCCTAGCCCGAACCCTAACCCTAACCCTTCCCCGAAGCCTGACCCTCACCCGTCCCCTAATCCTCACCCGTACGCTCACACTAACCGGCGCCCTTACACGCACGCTCCCCCTAAAGCGTTGTCGGACCCTCCCCTGGACCCTAAACCGTCCCCGTCCCCTAACCCTAACCCTAGCCCGAACCCTAACCCTAATCCTTGCCCGAAGCCTGACCCTCACCCGTCCCCTAATCCTAACCCGTAGGCTCACACTAACCCGCGCCCTCACACGCACACTCCCCCTAAAGCGTTGTCGGACCCTCACCTGGACCCTAAACCGTCCCCGTCCCCTAACCCTAACCCTAGCCCGAAACCTAACCCTAACCCTTCCCCGAAGCCTGACCCTCATCCGTCCCCTAATCCTAACCCGTAGGCTCACACTAACCCGCGCCCTCACACGCAGGCTCCCCGTAAAGCGTTGTCGGACCCTCACCTGGACCCTAAACCGTCCCCGTCCCCTAACCCTAACCCTAGCCCGAACCCTAACCCTGACCCTTCCCCGAAGCCTGACCCTCACCCGTCTCCTAATCCTAACCCGTAGGCTCACACTAACCCACGCCCTCACACGCACGCTCCCCATAAAGCGTTGTCGGACCCTCACCTGGACCCTAAACCGTCCCCGTGCCCTAACCCTAACCCTAGCCCGAACCCTGACCCTAATCCTTCCCCGAAGCCTGACCCTCACCCGTCCCCTAATCCTAACCCGTATGCTCACACTAACCCGCGCCCTCACACGCACGCTCCCCTAAAAGCGTTGTCGGACCCTCACCTGGACCCTAAACCGTCCCCGTCCCCTAACCCTAACCGTAGCCCGAACCCTAACCCTGACCCTTCCCCGAAGCCTGACCCTCACCCGTCCCCTAATCCTAACCCGTAGGCTCACACTAACCCGCGCCCTCACACGCACGCTCCCCCTAAAGCGTTGTCGGACCCTCACCTGGACCCTAAACCGTCCCCATCCCCTAACCCTAACCCTAGCCCGAACCCTAACCCTAACACTTCCCCGAAGCCTGACCCTCACCCATCCCCTAATCCTAACCCGTACGCTAACACTAACCTGCGCCCTCACACGCACGCTCCCCCTAAAGCGTTGTCGGACCCTCACCTGGACCCTAAACCGTCCCCGTCCCCTAACCCTAACACTAGCCCGAACCCTAACCCTAACCCTTCCCCGAAGTCTGACCCTCACCCGTCCCCTAATCCTAACCCGTAGGCTCACACTCACCCGCGCCCTCACACGCACGCTCCCCCTAATGCGTTGTCGGACCCTCACCTGGACCCTAAACCGTCCCCGTCCCCTAACCCTAACCCTAGCCCGAACCCTAACCCTAACCCTTCCCCGAAGCCTGACCCTCACCCGTCCCCTAATCCTAACCCGTACGCTCACACTAACCCGCGCCCTCACACGCACGCTCCCCCTAAAGCGTTGTCGGACCCTCACCTGGACCCTAAACCGTCCCCGTCCCCTAAACCTAACCCTAGCCCGAACCCTAACCCTAACCCTTCCCCGAAGCCTGACCCTCACCCGTCCCCTAATCCTAACCCACAGGCTCACACTAACCCGCGCCCTCACACTCACGCTCCCCCTAAAGCGTTGTCGGACCCTCACCTGGACCCTAAACCGTCCCCGTCCCCTAACCATAACCCTAGCCCGAACCCTAACCCTAACACTTCCCCGAAGCCTGACCCTCACCCGTCCCCTAATCCTAACCCGTAGGCTCACACTAACCCGCGCCCTCACACCCACGCTCCCCCTAAAGCGTTGTCGGACCCTCACCTGGACCCTAAACCGTCCCCGTCCCCTAACCCGAACCCTAGCCCGAACCCTAACCCTAATCCTTGCCCGAAGCCTGACCCTCACCCGTCCCCTAATCCTAACCCGTAGGCTCACACTAACCCGCGCCCTCACACGCACACTCCCCCTAAAGCGTTGTCGGACCCTCACCTGGACCGTAAACCGTCCCCGTCCCCTAACCCTAACCCTAGCCCGAACACTAACCCTAACCCTTCCCCGAAGCCTGACCCTCACCCGTCCCCTAATCCTAACCCGTACGCTCACACTAACCCGCGCCCTCACACGCGCGCTCCCACTAAAGCATTGTCGGACCCTCACCTGGACCCTAAACCGTCCCCGTCCCCTAACCCTAACCCTAGCCCGAACCCTAACCCTAGCCCTTCCCCGAAGCCTGACCCTCACCCGTCCCCTAATCCTATCCCGTACGCTAACACTAACCCGCGCCCTCACACGCACGCTCCCCCTAAAGCGTTGTCGGACCATCACCTGTACTCGAAACCGTCCCCGTCCCCTAACGCTAACCCTAGCCCGAACCCTAACCCTGACCCTTCCCCGAAGCCTGACCGTCACCCGTCCCCTAATCCTAACCCGTAGGCTCACGCTAACCCGCGCCCTCACACGCACGCTCCCCCTAAAGCGTTGTCGGACCCTCACCTGAACCCTAAACCGTCCCCGTCCCCTAACCGTAACCCTAGCCCTAAACCTAACCCTAACCCTTCCCCGAAGCCTGACCCTCACCCGTCCCCTAATCCTAACCCGTACGCTCACACTAACCCGCGCCCTCACACGCGCGCTCCCACTGAAGCGTTGTCGGACCCTCACCTGGACCCTAAGCCGTCCCCGTCCCCTAAACCTAACCCTAGCCTGAACCCTAACCCTAACCCTTCCCCGAAGCCTGACCCTCACCCGTCCCCTAATCCTAACCCACAGGCTCACACTAACCCACGCCCTCACACGCACGCTCCCCCAAAGCGTTGTCGGACCCTCACCTGGACCCTAAACCGTCCCCGTCCCCTAACCCTAACCCTAGCCCGAACCCTAACCCTGAACCTTCCCCGAAGCCTGACCCTCACCCGTCCACTAATCCTAACCCGTAGGCTCACACTAACCCGCGCCCTCACACGCACGCTCCCCCTAAAGCGTTGTCGGACCCTCACCTGGACCCTAAACCGTCCCCGTCCCCTAACCCTAACCCTAGCCCGAACCCTAACCCTAACCCTTCCCCGAAGCCTGACCCTCACCCGTCCCCTAATCCTAACCCGTACGCTCACACTAACCCGCGCCCTCTCACGCACGCTCCCCCTAAAGTGTTGTCGGACCCTCACCTGGACCCTAAACCGTCCCCGTCCCCTAACCCTAACCCTAGCCCGAACCCTAACCCTAACCCTTCCCCGAAGCCTGACCCTCACCCGTCCCCTAATCCTAACCCGTAGGCTCACACTAACCCGCGCCCTCACACGCACGCTCCCCCTAAAGCGTTGTCATACCCTCACCTGGACCCTAAACCGTCCCCGTCCCCTAAACCTAACCCTAGCCTGAACCCTAACCCTAACCCTTCCCCGAAGCCTGACCCTCACCCGTCCCCTAATCCTAACCCGTACGCTCACACTAAACCGCGCCCTCACACGCACGCTCCCCCTAAAGCGTTGTCGGACCCTCACCTGGACCCTAAACCGTCCCCGTGCCCTAACCCTAACCCTAGCCCGAACCCTAACCCTGACACTTTCCAGAAGCCTGACCCTCACCCGTCCCCTAATCCTAACCCGTAGGCTCACACTAACCTGCGCCCTCACACGCACGCTCCCCCTAAAGCGTTGTCCGACCCTCACCTGGACCCTAAACCGTCCCCGTCCCCTAACCCTAACCCTAGCCCTAACCCTAAACCTAAGCCTTCCCCGAAGCCTGACCCTCACCTGTCCCCTAATCCTAACCCGTAGGCTCACACTATCCCGCGCCCTCACACGCACGCTCCCCCTAAAGCGTTGTCCAACCCTCACCTGGACCCTAAACCGTCCCCGTCCCCTAACCCTAACCCTAGCCCGAACACTAACCCTAAACCTTCCCCGAAGCCTGACCCTCACCCGTCCCCTAATCCTAACCCGTAGGCTCACACTAACCCGCGCCCTCACACGCACGCTCCCCCTAAAGCGTTGTCGGACCCTCACCTGGACCCTAAACCGTCCCCGTGCCCTAACCCTAACCCTAGCCCGAACCTTAACCCTGACCCTTCCCCGAATCCTGACCCTCACCCGTCCCCTAATCCTAACCCGTAGGCTCACACTAACCCGCGCCCTCACACGCACGCTCCCCCTAAAGCGTTGTCGGACCCTCACCTGGACACTAAACCGTCACCATCCCCTAACCCTAACCCTAGCCCGAACCCTAACCCTAATCCTTGCCCGAAGCCTGACCCTCACCCGTCCCCTAATCCTAACCCGTAGGCTCACACTAACCCGCGCCCTCACACGCACGCTCCCCCTAAAGGGTTGTTGGACCCTCACCTGGACCCTAAACCGTCCCCGTCCCCTAACCCTAACTCTAGCCCGAACCCTAACCCTAACCCTTCCCCGAAGCCTGACCGTCACCCGTCCCCTAATCCTAACCCGTACGCTCACACTAACCCGCGCCCTCACACGCGCGCTCCCACTAAAGCGTTGTCGGACCCTCACCTGGACCCTAAACCGTCCCCGTCCCCTAACCCTAACCCTAGCCCCAACCCTAACCCTAACCCTTCCCCGAAGCCTGACCGTCACCCGTCCCCTAATCCTAACACGTAGGCTCACACTAACCCGCGCCCTCACACGCACGCTCCCCCTAAAGCGTTGTCGGACCCTCACCTGGACCCTAAACCGTCCCCGTCCCCTAACCCTAACCCTAGCCCGAACCCTAACCCTGATCCTTCCCCGAAGTCTGACCCTCACCCGTCCCCTAATCCTAACCCGTAGGCTCACACTAACCCGCGCCCTCACACGCACGCTCCCCCTAAAGCATTGTCGGACCCTCATCTGGACCCTAAACCGTCCCCGTCCCCTAACCCTAACCCTAGCCCGAACCCTAACCCTAACCCTTCCCCGAAGCCTGACCCTCACCCGTCCCCTAATCCTAACCCGTACGCTCACACTAACCCGCGCCCTCACACGCACGCTCCCCCTAAAGCTTTGTCGGACCCTCACCTGGACCCTAAACCGTCCCCATCCCCTAACCCTAACCCTAGCCCGAACCCTAACCCTAACCCTTCCCCGAAGCCTGACCCTCACCCGTCCCCTAATCCTATCCCGTACGCAAACACTAACCCACGCCCTCACACGCACGCTCCCCCTAAAGCGTTGTCGGACCCTCACCTGGACCCGAAACCGTCCCCGTCCCCTAACCCTAACCCTAGCCCGAACCCTAACCCTGACCCTTCCCCGAAGCCTGACCGTCACCCGTCCCCTAATCCTAACCCGTAGGCTCACACTAACCCGCACCCTCACACGCACGCTCCCCCTAAAGCGTTGTCGGACCCTCACCTGGACCCTAAACCGTCCCCGTCCCCTAACCCTAACCCTAGCCCGAACCCTAACCCTAACCCTTCCCCGAAGCCTGACCCTCACCCGTCCCCTAATCCTAACCCGTACGCTCACACTAACCCACGCCCTCACACGCACGCTCCCCCTAAAGCGTTGTCGGACCCTCACCTGGACCCTAAACCGTCCCCGTCCCCTAACCCTAACCCTAGCCCGAACCCTAACCCTAACCCTTCCCAGAAGCCTGACCCTCACCCGTCCCCTAATCCTAACCCGTACGCTCACACTAACCCGCGCCCTCACACGCACGCTCCCCCTAAAGCGTTGTCGGACCCTCACCTGGACCCGAAACCGTCCCCGTCCCCTAACCCTAACCCTAGCCCGAACCCTAACCCTGACCCTTCCCCGAAGCCTGACGGTCACCCGTCCCCTAATCCTAACCCGTAGGCTCACACTAACCCGCGCCCTCACACGCACGCTCCCCCTAAAGCGTTGTCGGACCCTCACCTGGACCCTAAACCGTCCCCGTCCCCTAACCCTAACCCTAGCCCGAACCCTAACCCTGACCCTTCCCCGAAGTCTGACCCTCACCCGTCCCCTTATCCTAACCCGTAGGCTCACACTAACCCGCGCCCTCACACGCACGCTCCCCCTAAAGCGTTGTCGGACCCTCACCTGGACCCTAAACCGTCCCCGTCCCCTAACCCTAACCCTAGCCCGAACCCTAACCCTAACCCTTCCCCGAAGCCTGACCCTCACCTGTCCCCTAATCCTAACCCGTACGCTCACACTAACCCGCGCCCTCACACGCACGCTCCCCCTAAAGCGTTGTCGGACCCTCACCTGAACCCTAAACCGTCCCCGTCCCCTAACCCTAACCAGCC
Organism: Lagenorhynchus albirostris; assembly: GCF_949774975.1. NCBI lineage: Eukaryota > Metazoa > Chordata > Mammalia > Artiodactyla > Delphinidae > Lagenorhynchus > Lagenorhynchus albirostris. Next base: position 1,522,461 of record NW_026783628.1, on the reverse strand, counting down.
CGAACCCTAACCCTGACCCTTCCCCGAAGCCTGACCCTCACCCGTCCCCTAATCCTAACCCGTAGGCTCACACTAACCCACGCCCTCACACGCACGCTCCCCCTAAAGCGTTGTCGGACCCTCACCTGGACCCTAAACCGTCCCCGTCCCCTAACCCTAACCCTAGCCCGAACCCTAACCCTAATCCTTTCCCGAAGCCTGACCCTCACCCGTCCCCTAATCCTAACCCGTAGGCTCAAACTAACCCGCGCCCTCACACGCACGCTCCCCTTAAAGCGTTGTCGGACCCTCACCTGGACCCTAAACCGTCCCCGTCCCCTAACCCTAACCCTAGCCCTAAACCTAACCCTAACCCTTCCCCGAAGCCTGACCCTCACCCGTCCCCTAATCCTAACCCGTACGCTCACACTAACCCGCTCCCTCACACGCGCGCTCCCACTGAAGCGTTGTCGGACCCTCACCTGGACCCTAAACCGTCCCCGTCCCCGTCCCCTAACCCTAGCCCGAACCCTAACCCTGACCCTTCCCCGAAGCCTGACCGTCACCCGTCCCCTAATCCTAACCCGTAGGCTCACGCTAACCCGCGCCCTCACACGCACGCTCCCCCTAAAGCGTTGTCGGACCCTCACCTGGACCCTAAACCGTCCCCGTCCCCTAACCCTAACCCTAGCCCGAACCCTAACCCTGACCCTTCCCCGAAGTCTGACCCTCACCCGTCCCCTTATCCTAACCCGTAGGCTCACACTAACCCGCGCCCTCACACGCACGCTCCCCCTAAAGCGTTGTCGGACCCTCACCTGGACCCTAAACCGTCCCCGTCCCCTAACCCTAACCCTAGCCCGAACCCTAACCCTAACCCTTTCCCGAAGCCTGACCCTCACCCGTCCCCTAATCCTAACCCGTACGCTCACACTAACCCCCGCCCTCACACGCACGCTCCCCCTAAAGCGTTGTCGGACCCTCACCTGAACCCTAAACCGTCCCCGTCCCCTAACCGTAACCCTAGCCCTAAACCTAACCCTAACCCTTCCCCGAAGCCTGACCCTCACCCGTCCCCTAATCCTAACCCGTACGCTCACACTAACCCGCGCCCTCACACGCGCGCTCCCACTGAAGCGTTGTCGGACCCTCACCTGGACCCTAAACCGTCCCCGTCCCCTAAACCTAACCCTAGCCCGAACCCTAACCCTAACCCTTCCCCGAAGCCTGACCCTCACCTGTCCCCTAATCCTAACCCGTAGGCTCACACTCACCCGCGCCCTCACATGCACGCTCCCCTTAAAGCGTTGTCGGACCCTCACCTGGACCCTAAACCGTCCCCGTCCCCTAACCCTAACCCTAGCCCGAACCCTAACCCTGACACTTCCCCGAAGCCTGACCGTCACCCGTCCCCTAATCCTAACCCGTAGGCTCACACTAACCCGCGCCCTCACACGCACGCTCCCCCTAAAGCGTTGTCGGACCCTCACCTGGACCCTAAACCGTCCCCGTCCCCTAACCCTAACCCTAGCCCGAACCCTAACCCTAACCCTTCCCCGAAGCCTGACCCTCACCCGTCCCCTAATCCTAACCCGTACGCTCACACTAACCCGCGCCCTCACACGCACGCTCCCCCTAAAGCGTTGTCGGACCCTCACCTGGACCCTAAACCGTCCCCGTCCCCTAACCCTAACCCTAGCCCGAACCCTAACCGTAACCCTTCCCCGAAGCCTGACCCTCACCCGTCACCTAATCCTAACCCACAGGCTCACACTAACCCACGCCCTCACACGCACGCTCCCCCAAAGCGTTGTCGGACCCTCACCTGGACCCTAAACCGTCCCCGTCCCCTAACCCTAACCCTAGCCCGAACCCTAACCCTAAACCTTCCCCGAAGCCTGACCCTCACCCGTCCCCTAATCCTAACCCGTAGGCTCACACTAACCCGCGCCCTCACACGCACGCTCCCCCTAAAGCGTTGTCGGACCCTCACCTGGACCCTAAACCGTCCCCGTCCCCTAACCCTAACCCTAGCCCTAAACCTAACCCTAACCCTTCCCCGAAGCCTGACCCTCACCCGTCCCCTAATCCTAACCCGTACGCTCACACTAACCCGCTCCCTCACACGCGCGCTCCCACTGAAGCGTTGTCGGACCCTCACCTGGACCCTAAACCGTCCCCGTCCCCGTCCCCTAACCCTAGCCCGAACCCTAACCCTGACCCTTCCCCGAAGCCTGACCGTCACCCGTCCCCTAATCCTAACCCGTAGGCTCACGCTAACCCGCGCCCTCACACGCACGCTCCCCCTAAAGCGTTGTCGGACCCTCACCTGGACCCTAAACCGTCCCCGTCCCCTAACCCTAACCCTAGCCCGAACCCTAACCCTGACCCTTCCCCGAAGTCTGACCCTCACCCGTCCCCTTATCCTAACCCGTAGGCTCACACTAACCCGCGCCCTCACACGCACGCTCCCCCTAAAGCGTTGTCGGACCCTCACCTGGACCCTAAACCGTCCCCGTCCCCTAACCCTAACCCTAGCCCGAACCCTAAACCTAACCCTTCCCCGAAGCCTGACCCTCACCCGTCCCCTAATCCTAACCCGTACGCTCACACTAACCCGCGCCCTCACACGCACGCTCCCCCTAAAGCGTTGTCGGACCCTCACCTGAACCCTAAACCGTCCCCGTCCCCTAACCGTAACCCTAGCCCTAAACCTAACCCTAACCCTTCCCCGAAGCCTGACCCTCACCCGTCCCCTAATCCTAACCCGTACGCTCACACTAACCCGCGCCCTCACACGCGCGCTCCCACTGAAGCATTGTCGGACCCTCACCTGGACCCTAAACCGTCCCCGTCCCCTAAACCTAACCCTAGCCCGAACCCTAACCCTAACCCTTCCCCGAAGCCTGACCCTCACCCGTCCCCTAATCCTAACCCACAGGCTCACACTAACCCACGCCCTCACACGCACGCTCCCCCAAAGCGTTGTCGGACCCTCACCTGGACCCTAAACCGTCCCCGTCCCCTAACCCTAACCCTAGCCCGAACCCTAACCCTGAACCTTCCCCGAAGCCTGACCCTCACCCGTCCACTAATCCTAACCCGTAGGCTCACACTAACCCGCGCCCTCACACGCACGCTCCCCCTAAAGCGTTGTCGGACCCTCACCTGGACCCTAAACCGTCCCCGTCAACTAACCCTAACCCTAGCCCGAACCCTAACCCTGACCCTTCCCCGAAGTCTGAGCCTCACCCGTCCCCTAATCCTAACCCGTAGGCTCACACTAACCCGCGCCCTCACACGCACGCTCCCCCTAAAGCGTTGTTGGACCCTCACCTGGACCCTAAACCGTCCCCGTCCCCTAACCCTAACCCTAGCCCGAACCCTAACCCTAACCCTTCCCCGAAGCCTGACCCTCACCCGTCCCCTAATCCTAACCCGTAGGCTCACACTAACCCGCGCCCTCACACGCACGCTCCCCCTAAAGCGTTGTCGGACCCTCACCTGGACCCTAAACCGTCCCCGTCCCCTAACCCTAAGCCTAGCCCGAACCCTAACCCTAACCCTTCCCCGAAGCCTGACCCTCACCCGTCCCCTAATCCTAACCCGTACGCTCACACTAACCCGCGCCCTCTCACGCACGCTCCCCCTAAAGTGTTGTCGGACCCTCACCTGGACCCTAAACCGTCCCCGTCCCCTAACCCTAACCCTAGCCCGAACCCTAACCCTAACCCTTCCCCGAAGCCTGACCCTCACCCGTCCCCTAATCCTAACCCGTAGGCTCACACTAACCCGCGCCCTCACACGCACGCTCCCCCTAAAGCGTTGTCGTACCCTCACCTGGACCCTAAACCGTCCCCGTCCCCTAACCCTAACCCTAGCCCGAACCCTAACCCTAACCCTTCCCCGAAGCCTGACCCTCACCCGTCCCATATCCTAACCCGTACGCTCACACTAACCCGCGCCCTCACACGCACGCTCCCCCTAAAGCGTTGTCGGACCCTCACCTGGACCCTAAACCGTCCCCGTGCCCTAACCCTAACCCTAGCCCGAACCCTAACCCTGACACTTTCCAGAAGCCTGACCCTCACCCGTCCCCTAATCCTAACCCGTAGGCTCACACTAACCTGCGCCCTCACACGCACGCTCCCCCTAAAGCGTTGTCCGACCCTCACCTGGACCCTAAACCGTCCCCGTCCCCTAACCCTAACCCTAGCCCTAACCCTAAACCTAAGCCTTCCCCGAAGCCTGACCCTCACCTGTCCCCTAATCCTAACCCGTAGGCTCACACTATCCCGCGCCCTCACACGCACGCTCCCCCTAAAGCGTTGTCCAACCCTCACCTGGACCCTAAACCGTCCCCGTCCCCTAACCATAACCCTAGCCCGAACACTAACCCTAAACCTTCCCCGAAGCCTGACCCTCACCCGTCCCCTAATCCTAACCCGTAGGCTCACACTAACCCGCGCCCTCACACGCACGCTCCCCCTAAAGCGTTGTCGGACCCTCACCTGGACCCTAAACCGTCCCCGTGCCCTAACCCTAACCCTAGCCCGAACCCTAACCCTGACCCTTCCCCGAATCCTGACCCTCACCCGTCCCCTAATCCTAACCCGTAGGCTCACACTAACCCGCGCCCTCACACGCACGCTCCCCCTAAAGCGTTGTCGGACCCTCACCTGGACACTAAACCGTCCCCATCCCCTAACCCTAACCCTAGCCCGAACCCTAACCCTAATCCTTGCCCGAAGCCTGACCCTCACCCGTCCCCTAATCCTAACCCGTAGGCTCACACTAACCCGCGCCCTCACACGCACGCTCCGCCTAAAGGGTTGTTGGACCCTCACCTGGACCCTAAACCGTCCCCGTCCCCTAACCCTAACCCTAGCCCGAACCCTAACCCTAACCCTTCCCCGAAGCCTGACCGTCACACGTCCCCTAATCCTAACCCGTACGCTCACACTAACCCGCGCCCTCACACGCGCGCTCCCACTAAAGCGTTGTCGGACCCTCACCTGGACCCTAAACCGTCCCCGTCCCCTAACCCTAACCCTAGCCCCAACCCTAACCCTGACCCTTCCCCGAAGCCTGACCGTCACCCGTCCCCTAATCCTAACCCGTAGGCTCACACTAACCCGCGCCCTCACACGCACGCTCCCCCTAAAGCGTTGTCGGACCCTCACCTGGACCCTAAACCGTCCCCGTCCCCTAACCCTAACCCTAGCCCGAACCCTAACCCTGATCCTTCCCCGAAGTCTGACCCTCACCCGTCCCCTAATCCTAACCCGTAGGCTCACACTAACCCGCGCCCTCACACGCACGCTCCCCCTAAAGCATTGTCGGACCCTCATCTGGACCCTAAACCGTCCCCGTCCCCTAACCCTAACCCTAGCCCGAACACTAACCCTAACCCTTCCCCAAAGCCTGACCCTCACCCGTCCCCTAATCCTAACCCGTACGCTCACACTAACCCGCGCCCTCACACGCACGCTCCCCCTAAAGCTTTGTCGGACCCTCACCTGGACCCTAAACCGTCCCCATCCCCTAACCCTAACCCTAGCCCGAACCCTAACCCTAACCCTTCCCCGAAGCCTGACCCTCACCCGTCCCCTAATCCTATCCCGTACGCTAACAGTAACCTGCGCCCTCACACGCATGCTCCCCCTAAAGCGTTGTCGGACCCTCACCTGGACCCGAAACCGTCCCCGTCCCCTAACCCTAACCCTAGCCCGAACCCTAACCCTGACCCTTCCCCGAAGCCTGACCGTCACCCGTCCCCTAATCCTAACCCGTAGGCTCACACTAACCCGCACCCTCACACGCACGCTCCCCCTAAAGCGTTGTCGGACCCTCACCTGGACCCTAAACCGTCCCCGTCCCCTAACCCTAACCCTAGCCCGAGCCCTAACCCTAACCCTTCCCCGAAGCCTGACCCTCACCCGTCACCTAATCCTAACCCACAGGCTCACACTAACCCACGCCCTCACACGCACGCTCCCCCAAAGCGTTGTCGGACCCTCACCTGGACCCTAAACCGTCCCCGTCCCCTAACCCTAACCCTAGCCCGAACCCTAACCCTAAAACTTCCCCGAAGCCTGACCCTCACCCGTCCCCTAATCCTAACCCGTAGGCTCACACTAACCCGCGCCCTCACACGCACGCTCCCCCTAAAGCGTTGTCGGACCCTCACATGGACCCTAAACCATCCCCGTCCCCTAACCCTAACCCTAGCCCGAACCCTAACCCTAATCCTTGCCCGAAGCCTGACCCTCACCCGTCCCCTAATCCTAACCCGTACGCTCACACTAACCCGCACCCTCACACGCACACTCCCCCTAAAGCGTTGTCGGACCCTCACCTGGACCCTAAACCGTCCCCGTCCCCTAACCCTAACCCTAGCCCGAACCCTAACCCTAACCCTTCCCCGAAGCCTGACCCTCACCCGTCCCCTAATCCTAACCCGTACGCTCACACTATCCCGCGCCCTCACACGCGCGCTCCCACTAAAGCGTTGTCGGACCCTCACCTGAACCCTAAACCGTCCCCGTCCCCTAACCCTAACCCTAGCCCGAACCCTAACCCTGACCCTTCCCCGAAGCCTGACCGTCACCCGTCCCCTAATCCTAACCCGTAGGCTCACACTAACCTGCGCCCTCACACGCACGCTCCCCCTAAAGCGTTGTCGGACCCTCACCTGGACCCTAAACCGTCCCCATCCCCTAACCCTAACCCTAGCCCGAACCCTAACCCTGATACTTCCCCGAAGTCTGATCCTCACCCGTCCCCTAATCCTAACCCGTAGGCTCACACTAACCCGCACCCTCACACGCACGCTCCCCCTAAAGCGTTGTCGGACCCTCACCTGGACCCTAAACCGTCCCCGTCCCCTAACCCTAACCCTAGCCCGAACCCTAACCCTAACCCTTCCCCGAAGCCTGACCCTCACCCGTCCCCTAATCCTAACCCGTACGCTCACACTAACCCACGCCCTCACACGCACGCTCCCCCTAAAGCGTTGTCGGACCCTCACCTGGACCCTAAACCGTCCCCGTCCCCTAACCCTAACGCTAGCCCGAACCCTAACCCTAACCCTTCCCCGAAGCCTGACCCTCACCCGTCCCCTAATCCTAACCCGTACGCTCACACTAACCCGCGCCCTCACACGCACGCTCCCCCTACAGCGTTGTCGGACCCTCACCTGGACCCTAAACCGTCACCGTCCCCTAACCCTAACCCTAGCCCGAACCCTAACCCTAACCCTTCCCCGAAGCCTGACCCTCACCCGTCCCCTAATCCTATCCCATACGCTAACACTAACCCGCGCCCTCACACGCACGCTCCCCCTAAAGCGTTGTCGGACCCTCACCTGGACCCGAAACCGTCCCCGTCCCCTAACCCTAACCCTAGCCCGAACCCTAACCCTGACCCTTCCCCGAAGCCTGACCGTCACCCGTCCCCTAATCCTAACCCGTAGGCTCACACTAACCCGCGCCCTCACACGCACGCTCCCCCTAAAGCGTTGTCGGACCCTCACCTGGACCCTAAACCGTCCCCGTCCCCTAACCCTAACCCTAGCCCGAACCCTAACCCTGACCCTTCCCCGAAGTCTGACCCTCACCCGTCCCCTTATCCTAACCCGTAGGCTCACACTAACCCGCGCCCTCACACGCACGCTCCCCCTAAAGCGTTGTCGGACCCTCACCTGGACCCTAAACCGTCCCCGTCCCCTAACCCTAACCCTAGCCCGAACCCTAACCCTAACCCTTCCCCGAAGCCTGACCCTCACCTGTCCCCTAATCCTAACCCGTACGCTCACACTAACCCGCGCCCTCACACGCACGCTCCCCCTAAAGCGTTGTCGGACCCTCACCTGAACCCTAAACCGTCCCCGTCCCCTAACCCTAACCAGCCCGAACCCTAACCCTGACCCTTCCCCGAAGCCTGACCCTCACCCGTCCCCTAATCCTAACCCGTAGGCTCACACTAACCCACGCCCTCACACGCACGCTCCCCCTAAAGCGTTGTCGGACCCTCACCTGGACCCTAAACCGTCCCCGTCCCCTAACCCTAACCCTAGCCCGAACCCTAACCCTAATCCTTTCCCGAAGCCTGACCCTCACCCGTCCCCTAATCCTAACCCGTAGGCTCACACTAACCCGCGCCCTCACACGCACGCTCCCCTTAAAGCGTTGTCGGACCCTCACCTGGACCCTAAACCGTCCCCGTCCCCTAACCCTAACCCTAGCCCTAAACCTAACCCTAACCCTTCCCCGAAGCCTGACCCTCACCCGTCCCCTAATCCTAACCCGTACGCTCACACTAACCCGCTCCCTCACACGCGCGATCCCACTGAAGCGTTGTCGGACCCTCACCTGGACCCTAAACCGTCCCCGTCCCCGTCCCCTAACCCTAGCCCGAACCCTAACCCTGACCCTTCCCCGAAGCCTGACCGTCACCCGTCCCCTAATCCTAACCCGTAGGCTCACGCTAACCCGCGCCCTCACACGCACGCTCCCCCTAAAGCGTTGTCGGACCCTCACCTGGACCCTAAACCGTCCCCGTCCCCTAACCCTAACCCTAGCCCGAACCCTAACCCTGACCCTTCCCCGAAGTCTGACCCTCACCCGTCCCCTTATCCTAACCCGTAGGCTCACACTAACCCGCGCCCTCACACGCACGCTCCCCCTAAAGCGTTGTCGGACCCTCACCTGGACCCTAAACCGTCCCCGTCCCCTAACCCTAACCCTAGCCCGAACCCTAACCCTAACCCTTTCCCGAAGCCTGACCCTCACCCGTCCCCTAATCCTAACCCGTACGCTCACACTAACCCGCGCCCTCACACGCACGCTCCCCCTAAAGCGTTGTCGGACCCTCACCTGAACCCTAAACCGTCCCCGTCCCCTAACCGTAACCCTAGCCCTAAACCTAACCCTAACCCTTCCCCGAAGCCTGACCCTCACCCGTCCCCTAATCCTAACCCGTACGCTCACACTAACCCGCGCCCTCACACGCGCGCTCCCACTGAAGCGTTGTCGGACACTCACCTGGACCCTAAACCGTCCCCGTCCCCTAAACCTAACCCTAGCCCGAACCCTAACCCTAACCCTTCCCCGAAGCCTGACCCTCACCTGTCCCCTAATCCTAACCCGTAGCCTCACACTCACCCGCGCCCTCACATGCACGCTCCCCTTAAAGCGTTGTCGGACCCTCACCTGGACCCTAAACAGTCCCCGTCCCCTAACCCTAACCCTAGCCCGAACCCTAACCCTAACCCTTCCCCGAAGCCTGACCCTCACCCGTCCCCTAATCCTAACCCGTACGCTCACACTAACCCGCCCCCTCACACGCGCGCTCCCACTAAAGCGTTGTCGGACCCTCACCTGGACCCTAAACCGTCCCCGTCCCCTAACCCTAACCCTAGCCCGAACCCTAACCCTGACACTTCCCCGAAGCCTGACCGTCACCCGTCCCCTAATCCTAACCCGTAGGCTCACACTAACCCGCGCCCTCACACGCCCGCTCCCCCTAAAGCGTTGTCGGACCCTCACCTGGACCCTAAACCGTCCCCGTCCCCTAACCCTAACCCTAGCCCGAACCCTAACCCTAACCCTTCCCCGAAGCCTGACCCTCACCCGTCCCCTAATCCTAACCCGTACGCTCACACTAACCCGCGCCCTCACACGCACGATCCCCCTAAAGCGTTGTCGGACCCTCACCTGGACCCTAAACCGTCCCCGTCCCCTAACCCTAACCCTAGCCCGAACCCTAACCCTAACCCTTCCCCGAAGCCTGACCCTCACCCGTCACCTAATCCTAACCCACAGGCTCACACTAACCCACGCCCTCACACGCACGCTCCCCCAAAGCGTTGTCGGACCCTCACCTGGACCCTAAACCGTCCCCGTCCCCTAACCCTAACCCTAGCCCGAACCCTAACCCTAAACCTTCCCCGAAGCCTGACCCTCACCCGTCCCCTAATCCTAACCCGTAGGCTCACACTAACCCGCGCCCTCACACGCACGCTCCCCCTAAAGCGTTGTCGGACCCTCACCTGGACCCTAAACCGTCCCCGTCCCCTAACCCTAACCCTAGCCCGAACCCTAACCCTAATCCTTGCCCGAAGCCTGACCCTCACCCGTCCCCTAATCCTAACCCGTACGCTCACACTAACCCGCACCCTCACACGCACACTCCCCCTAAAGCGTTGTCGGACCCTCACCTGGACCCTAAACCGTCCCCGTCCCCTAACCCTAACCCTAGCCCGAACCCTAACCCTAACCCTTCCCCGAAGCCTGACCCTCACCCGTACCCTAATCCTAACCCGTACGCTCACACTATCCCGCGCCCTCACACGCGCGCTCCCACTAAAGCGTTGTCGGACCCTCACCTGAACCCTAAACCGTCCCCGTCCCCTAACCCTAACCCTAGCCCGAACCCTAACCCTGACCCTTCCCCGAAGCCTGACCGTCACCCGTCCCCTAATCCTAACCCGTAGGCTCACACTAACCCGCGCCCTCACACGCACGCTCCCCCTAAAGCGTTGTCGGACCCTCACCTGGACCCTAAACCGTCCCCGTCCCCTAACCCTAACCCTAGCCCGAACCCTAACCCTAACCCTTCCCCGAAGCCTGACCCTCACCCGTCCCCTAATCCTAACCCGTACGCTCACACTATCCCGCCCCCTCACACGCGCGCTCCCACTAAAGCGTTGTCGGACCCTCACCCGGACCCTAAACCGTCCCCGTCCCCTAACCCTAACCCTAGCCCGAACCCTAACCCTGACCCTTCCCCGAAGCCTGACCGTCACCCGTCCCCTAATCCTAACCCGTAGGCTCACACTAACCCACGCCCTCACACGCACGCTCCCCCTAAAGCGTTGTCGGACCCTCACCTGAACCCTAAACCGTCCCCGTCCCCTAACCCTAACCCTAGCCCGAACCCTAACCCTAATCCTTCCCCGAAGCCTGACCCTCACCCGTCCCCTAATCCTAACCCGTAGGCTCACACTAACCCGCGCCCTCACACGCACGCTCCCCTTAAAGCGTTGTCGGACCCTCACCTGGACCCTAAACCGTCCCCGTCCCCTAACCCTAACCCTAGCCCGAACCCTAACCCTAACCCTTCCCCGAAGCCTGACCCTCACCCGTCCCCTAATCCTAACCCGTACGCTCACACTAACCCGTGCCCTCACACGCGCACCCCCACTTAAGCGTTGTCGGACTCTCACCTGGACCCTAAACCGTCCCCGTCCCCTAACCCTAACCCTAGCCCGAACACTAACCCTAAACCTTCCCCGAAGCCTGACCCTCACCCGTCCCCTAATCCTAACCCGTAGGCTCACACTAACCCGCGCCCTCACACGCACGCTCCCCTTAAAGCTTTGTCGGACCCTCACCTGGACCCTAAACCGTCCCCGTCCCCTAAACCTAACCCTAGCCCGAACCCTAACCCTAACCCTTCCCCGAAGCCTGACCCTCACCCGTCCCCTAATCCTAACCCGTAGGCTCACACTAACCCACGCCCTCACACGCACACTCCCCCTAAAGCATTGTCGGACCCTCACCTGGACCCTAAACCGTCCCCGTCGCCTAACCCTAACCCTAGCCCGAACCCTAACCCTAATCCTTCCCCGAAGCCTGACCCTCACCCGTCCCCTAATCCTAACCCGTAGGCTCACACTAACCCGCGCCCTCACACGCACGCTCCCCTTAAAGCGTTGTCGGACCCTCACCTGGACCCTAAACCGTCCCCGTCCCCTAACCCTAACCCTAGCCCTAAACCTAACCCTAACCCTTCCCCGAAGCCTGACCCCAACCCGTCCCCTAATCCTAACCCGTATGCTCACACTAACCCGCGCCCTCACACGCGCGCTCCCACTGAAGCGTTGTCGGACCCTCACCTGGACCCTAAACCGTCCCCGTCCCCTAAACCTAACCCTAGCCCGAACCCTAACCCTAACCCTTCCCCGAAGCCTGACCCTCACCCGTCCCCTAATCCTAACCCGTAGGCTCACACTAACCCGCGCCCTCACACGCAGGCTCCCCCTAAAGCGTTGTCGGACCCTCACCTGGACCCTAAACTGTCCCCGTCCCCTAACCCTAACCCTAGCCCGAACCCTAACCCTAACCCTTCCCCGAAGCCTGACCCTCACCCGTCCCCTAATCCTAACCCACAGGCTCACACTAACCCACGCCCTCACACGCGCGCTCCCACTGAAGCGTTGTCGGACCCTCACCTGGACCCTAAACCGTCCCCGTCCCCGTCCCCTAACCCTAGCCCGAACCCTAACCCTGACCCTTCCCCGAAGCCTGACCGTCACCCGTCCCCTAATCCTAACCCGTAGGCTCACGCTAACCCGCGCCCTCACACGCACGCTCCCCCTAAAGCGTTGTCGGACCCTCACCTGGACCCTAAACCGTCCCCGTCCCCTAACCCTAACCCTAGCCCGAACCCTAACCCTGACCCTTCCCCGAAGTCTGACCCTCACCCGTCCCCTTATCCTAACCCGTAGGCTCACACTAACCCGCGCCCTCACACGCACGCTCCCCCTAAAGCGTTGTCGGACCCTCACCTGGACCCTAAACCGTCCCCGTCCCCTAACCCTAACCCTAGCCCGAACCCTAACCCTAACCCTTTCCCGAAGCCTGACCCTCACCCGTCCCCTAATCCTAACCCGTACGCTCACACTAACCCGCGCCCTCACACGCACGCTCCCCCTAAAGCGTTGTCGGACCCTCACCTGAACCCTAAACCGTCCCCGTCCCCTAACCGTAACCCTAGCCCTAAACCTAACCCTAACCCTTCCCCGAAGCCTGACCCTCACCCGTCCCCTAATCCTAACCCGTACGCTCACACTAACCCGCGCCCTCACACGCGCGCTCCCACTGAAGCGTTGTCGGACCCTCACCTGGACCCTAAACCGTCCCCGTCCCCTAAACCTAACCCTAGCCCGAACCCTAACCCTAACCCTTACCCGAAGCCTGACCCTCACCTGTCCCCTAATCCTAACCCGTAGGCTCACACTCACCCGCGCCCTCACATGCACGCTCCCCTTAAAGCGTTGTCGGACCCTCACCTGGACCCTAAACCGTCCCCGTCCCCTAACCCTAACCCTAGCCCGAACCCTAACCCTGACACTTCCCCGAAGCCTGACCGTCACCCGTCCCCTAATCCTAACCCGTAGGCTCACACTAACCCGCGCCCTCACACGCCCGCTCCCCCTAAAGCGTTGTCGGACCCTCACCTGGACCCTAAACCGTCCCCGTCCCCTAACCCTAACCCTAGCCCGAACCCTAACCCTAACCCTTCCCCGAAGCCTGACCCTCACCCGTCCCCTAATCCTATCCCATACGCTAACACTAACCCGCGCCCTCACACGCACGCTCCCCCTAAAGCGTTGTCGGACCCTCACCTGGACCCTAAACCGTCCCCGTCCCCTAACCCTAACCCTAGCCCGAACCCTAACCCTGACCCTTCCCCGAAGCCTGACCGTCACCCGTCCCCTAATCCTAACCCGTAGGCTCACACTAACCCGCGCCCTCACACGCACGCTCCCCCTAAAGCGTTGTCGGACCCTCACCTGGACCCGAAACAGTCCCCGTCCCCTAACCCTAACCCTAGCCCGAACCCTAACCCTAACCCTTCCCCGAAGCCTGACCCTCACCCGTCCCCTAATCCTAACCCGTACGCTAACACTAACCCGCGCCCTCACACGCACGCTCCCCCTAAAGCGTTGTCGGACCCTCACCTGGACCCTAAACCGTCCCCGTCCCCTAACCCTAACCCTAGCCCGAACCCTAACCCTAACCCTTCCCCGAAGCCTGACCCTCACCCGTCCCCTAATCCTAACCCGTACGCTCACACTAACCTGCCCCCTCACACGCGCGCTCCCACTAAAGCGTTGTCGGACCCTCACCTGGACCCTAAACCGTCCCCGTCCCCTAACCCTAACCCTAGCCCGAACCCTAACCCTGACCCTTCCCCGAAGCCTGACCGTCACCCGTCCCCTAATCCTAACCCGTAGGCTCACACTAACCCGCGCCCTCACACGCACGCTCCCCCTAAAGCGTTGTCGGACCCTCACCTGAACCCTAAACCGTCCCCGTCCCCTAACCCTAACCCTAGCCCGAACCCTAACCCTAATCCTTCCCCTAAGCCTGACCCTCACCCGTCCCCTAATCCTAACCCGTAGGCTCACACTAACCCGCGCCCTCACACGCACGCTCCCCTTAAAGCGTTGTCGGACCCTCACCTGGACCCTAAACCGTCCCCGTCCCCTAACCCTAACCCTAGCCCGAACCCTAACCCTAACCCTTCCCCGAAGCCTGACCCTCACCCGTCCCCTAATCCTAACCCGTACGCTCACACTAACCCGCGCCCTCACACGCAGGCTCCCCCTAAAGCGTTGTCGGACCCTCACCTGGACCCTAAACCGTCCCCGTCCCCTAACCCTAACCCTAGCCCGAACCCTAACCCTAACCCTTCCCCGAAGCCTGACCCTCACCCGTCCCCTAATCCTAACCCGTAGGCTCACACTAACCCGCGCCCTCACACGCACGCTCCCCTTAAAGCGTTGTCGGACCCTCACCTGGACCCTAAACCGTCCCCGTCCCCTAAACCTAACCCTAGCCCGAACCCTAACCCTAACCCTTCCCCGAAGCCTGACCCTCACCCGTCCCCTAATCCTAACCCGTAGGCTCACACTAACCCACGCCCTCACACGCACGCTCCCCCTAAAGCGTTGTCGGACCCTCACCTGGACCCTAAACCGTCCCCGTCGCCTAACCGTAACCCTAGCCCGAACCCCAACCCTAATCCTTCCCCGAAGCCTGACCCTCACCCGTCCCCTAATCCTAACCCGTAGGCTCACACTAACCCGTGCCCTCACACGCACGCTCCCCTTAAAGCGTTGTCGGACCCTCACCTGGACCCTAAACCGTCCCCGTCCCCTAACCCTAACCCTAGCCCTAAACCTAACCCTAACCATTCCCCGAAGCCTGACCCCCACCCGTCCCCTAATCCTAACCCGTATGCTCACACTAACCCGCGCCCTCACACGCGCGCTCCCACTGAAGCGTTGTCGGACCCTCACCTGGACCCTAAACCGTCCCCGTCCCCTAAACCTAACCCTAGCCCGAAACCTAACCCTAACCCTTCCCCGAAGCCTGACCCTCACCCGTCCCCTAATCCTAACCCGTAGGCTCACACTAACCCGCGCCCTCACACGCAGGCTCCCCCTAAAGCGTTGTCGGACCCTCACCTGGACCCTAAACCGTCCCCGTCCCCTAACCCTAACCCTAGCCCGAACCCTAACCCTAACCCTTCCCCGAAGCCTGACCCTCACCCGTCCCCTAATCCTAACCCACAGGCTCACACTAACCCACGCCCTCACACGCGCGCTCCGACTAAAGCGTTGTCGGACCCTCACCTGGACCCTAAACCGTCCCCGTCCCCTAACCCTAACCAGCCCGAACCCTAACCCTGACCCTTCCCCGAAGCCTGACCCTCACCCGTCCCCTAATCCTAACCCGTAGGCTCACACTAACCCGCGCCCTCACACGCACGCTCCCCCTAAAGCGTTGTCGGACCCTCACCTGGACCCTAAACCGTCCCCGTCCCCTAACCCTAACCCTAGCCCGAACCCTATCCCTAACCCTTCCCCGAAGCCTGACCCTCACCCGTCCCCTAATCCTATCCCGTACGCTAACACTAACCCGCGCCCTCACACGCACGCTCCCCCTAAAGCGTTGTCGGACCCTCACCTGGACCCGAAACCGTCCCCGTCCCCTAACCCTAACCCTAGCCCGAACCCTAACCCTGACCCTTCCCCGAAGCCTGACCGTCACCCGTCCCCTAATCCTAACCCGTAGGCTCACACTAACCCGCGCCCTCACACGCACGCTCCCCCTAAAGCGTTGTCGGACCCTCACCTGGACCCTAAACCGTCCCCGTCCCCTAACCCTAACCCTAGCCCGAACCCTAACCCTAACCCTTCCCCGAAGCCTGACCCTCACCCGTCCCCTAATCCTAACCCGTACGCTCACACTAACCTGCCCCCTCACACGCGCGCTCCCACTAAAGCGTTGTCGGACCCTCACCTGGACCCTAAACCGTCCCCGTCCCCTAACCCTAACCCTAGCCCGAACCCTAACCCTGACCCTTCCCCGAAGCCTGACCGTCACCCGTCCACTAATCCTAACCCGTAGGCTCACACTAACCCGCGCCCTCACACGCACGCTCCCCCTAAAGCGTTGTCGGACCCTCACCTGAACCCTAAACCGTCCCCGTCCCCTAACCCTAACCCTAGCCCGAACCCTAACCCTAATCCTTCCCCTAAGCCTGACCCTCACCCGTCCCCTAATCCTAACCCGTAGGCTCACACTAACCCGCGCCCTCACACGCACGCTCCCCTTAAAGCGTTGTCGGACCCTCACCTGGACCCTAAACCGTCCCCGTCCCCTAACCCTAACCCTAGCCCGAACCCTAACCCTAACCCTTCCCCGAAGCCTGACCCTCACCCGTCCCCTAATCCTAACCCGTACGCTCACACTAACCCGCGCCCTCACACGCAGGCTCCCCCTAAAGCGTTGTCGGACCCTCACCTGGACCCTAAACCGTCCCCGTCCCCTAACCCTAACCCTAGCCCGAACCCTAACCCTAACCCTTCCCCGAAGCCTGACCCTCACCCGTCCCCTAATCCTAACCCGTAGGCTCACACTAACCCGCGCCCTCACACGCACGCTCCCCTTAAAGCGTTGTCGGACCCTCACCTGGACCCTAAACCGTCCCCGTCCCCTAAACCTAACCCTAGCCCGAACCCTAACCCTAACCCTTCCCCGAAGCCTGACCCTCACCCGTCCCCTAATCCTAACCCGTAGGCTCACACTAACCCACGCCCTCACACGCACGCTCCCCCTAAAGCGTTGTCGGACCCTCACCTGGACCCTAAACCGTCCCCGTCGCCTAACCGTAACCCTAGCCCGAACCCCAACCCTAATCCTTCCCCGAAGCCTGACCCTCACCCGTCCCCTAATCCTAACCCGTAGGCTCACACTAACCCGTGCCCTCACACGCACGCTCCCCTTAAAGCGTTGTCGGACCCTCACCTGGACCCTAAACCGTCCCCGTCCCCTAACCCTAACCCTAGCCCTAAACCTAACCCTAACCATTCCCCGAAGCCTGACCCCCACCCGTCCCCTAATCCTAACCCGTATGCTCACACTAACCCGCGCCCTCACACGCGCGCTCCCACTGAAGCGTTGTCGGACCCTCACCTGGACCCTAAACCGTCCCCGTCCCCTAAACCTAACCCTAGCCCGAAACCTAACCCTAACCCTTCCCCGAAGCCTGACCCTCACCCGTCCCCTAATCCTAACCCGTAGGCTCACACTAACCCGCGCCCTCACACGCAGGCTCCCCCTAAAGCGTTGTCGGACCCTCACCTGGACCCTAAACCGTCCCCGTCCCCTAACCCTAACCCTAGCCCGAACCCTAACCCTAACCCTTCCCCGAAGCCTGACCCTCACCCGTCCCCTAATCCTAACCCACAGGCTCACACTAACCCACGCCCTCACACGCGCGCTCCGACTAAAGCGTTGTCGGACCCTCACCTGGACCCTAAACCGTCCCCGTCCCCTAACCCTAACCAGCCCGAACCCTAACCCTGACCCTTCCCCGAAGCCTGACCCTCACCCGTCCCCTAATCCTAACCCGTAGGCTCACACTAACCCGCGCCCTCACACGCACGCTCCCCCTAAAGCGTTGTCGGACCCTCACCTGGACCCTAAACCGTCCCCGTCCCCTAACCCTAACCCTAGCCCGAACCCTATCCCTAACCCTTCCCCGAAGCCTGACCCTCACCCGTCCCCTAATCCTATCCCGTACGCTAACACTAACCCGCGCCCTCACACGCACGCTCCCCCTAAAGCGTTGTCGGACCCTCACCTGGACCCGAAACCGTCCCCGTCCCCTAACCCTAACCCTAGCCCGAACCCTAACCCTGACCCTTCCCCGAAGCCTGACCGTCACCCGTCCCCTAATCCTAACCCGTAGGCTCACACTAACCCGCGCCCTCACACGCACGCTCCCCCTAAAGCGTTGTCGGACCCTCACCTGGACCCTAAACCGTCCCCGTCCCCTAACCCTAACCCTAGCCCGAACCCTAACCCTAACCCTTCCCCGAAGCCTGACCCTCACCCGTCCCCTAATCCTAACCCGTACGCTCACACTAACCTGCCCCCTCACACGCGCGCTCCCACTAAAGCGTTGTCGGACCCTCACCTGGACCCTAAACCGTCCCCGTCCCCTAACCCTAACCCTAGCCCGAACCCTAACCCTGACCCTTCCCCGAAGCCTGACCGTCACCCGTCCACTAATCCTAACCCGTAGGCTCACACTAACCCGCGCCCTCACACGCACGCTCCCCCTAAAGCGTTGTCGGACCCTCACCTGAACCCTAAACCGTCCCCGTCCCCTAACCCTAACCCTAGCCCGAACCCTAACCCTAATCCTTCCCCGAAGCCTGACCCTCACCCGTCCCCTAATCCTAACCCGTAGGCTCACACTAACCCGCGCCCTCACACGCACGCTCCCCTTAAAGCGTTGTCGGACCCTCACCTGGACCCTAAACCGTCCCCGTCCCCTAACCCTAACCCTAGCCCGAACCCTAACCCTGACCCTTCCCCGAAGCCTGACCCTCACCCGTCCCCTAATCCTAACCCGTACGCTCACACTAACCCGCGCCCTCACACGCGCACTCCCACTGAAGCGTTGTCTGACCCTCACCTGGACCCTAAACCGTCCCCGTCCCCTAACCCTAACCCTAGCCCGAACCCTAACCCTGACACTTCCCCGAAGCCTGACCGTCACCCGTCCCCTAATCCTAACCCGTAGGCTCACACTAACCCGCGCCCTCACACGCCCGCTCCCCCTAAAGCGTTGTCGGACCCTCACCTGGACCCTAAACCGTCCCCGTCCCCTAACCCTAACCCTAGCCCGAACCCTAACCCTAACCCTTCCCCGAAGCCTGACCCTCACCCGTCCCCTAATCCTAACCCGTACGCTCACACTAACCCGCGCCCTCACACGCACGATCCCCCTAAAGCGTTGTCGGACCCTCACCTGGACCCTAAACCGTCCCCGTCCCCTAACCCTAACCCTAGCCCGAACCCTAACCCTAACCCTTCCCCGAAGCCTGACCCTCACCCGTCACCTAATCCTAACCCACAGGCTCACACTAACCCACGCCCTCACACGCGCGCTCCCACTAAAGCGTTGTCGGACCCTCACCTGGACCCTAAACCGTCCCCGTCCCCTAACCCTAACCAGCCCGAACCCTAACCCTGACCCTTCCCCGAAGCCTGACCCTCACCCGTCCCCTAATCCTAACCCGTAGGCTCACACTAACCCGCGCCCTCACACGCACGCTCCCCCTAAAGCGTTGTCGGACCCTCACCTGGACCCTAAACCGTCCCCGTCCCCTAACCCTAACCCTAGCCCGAACCCTAACCCTAACCCTTCCCCGAAGCCTGACCCTCACCCGTCCCCTAATCCTATCCCGTACTCTAACACTAACCCGCACCCTCACACGCACGCTCCCCCTAAAGCGTTGTCGGACCCTCACCTGGACCCGAAACCGTCCCCGTCCCCTAACCCTAACCCTCGCCCGAACCCTAACCCTGACCCTTCCCCGAAGCCTAACCGTCACCCGTCCCCTAATCCTAACCCGTAGGCTCACACTAAACCGCGCCCTCACACGCACGCTCCCCCTAAAGCGTTGTCGGACCCTCACCTGGACCCGAAACCGTCCCCGTCCCCTAACCCTAACCCTAGCCCGAACCCTAACCCTGACCCTTCCCCGAAGCCTGACCCTCACCCGTCCCCTAATCCTAACCCGTAGGCTCACACTAACCCGCGCCCTCCCACGCACGCTCCCCCTAAAGCGTTGTCGGACCCTCACCTGGACCCTAAACCGTCCCCGTCCCCTAACCCTAACCCTAGCCCGAACCCTAACCCTAACCCTTCCCCGAAGCCTGACCCTCACCCGTCCCCTAATCCTAACCCGTACGCTCACACTAACCCGCGCCCTCACACGCACGCTCCCCCTAAAGCATTGTCGGACCCTCACCTGGACCCTAAACCGTCCCCGTCCCCTAACCCTAACCCTAGCCCGAACCCTAACCCTAACCCTTCCCCGAAGCCTGACCCTCACCCGTCCCCTAATCCTAACCCGTGCGCTCACACTAACCCGCGCCCTCACACGCGTGCTCCCACTAAAGCGTTGTCGGACCCTCACCTGGACCCTAAACCGTCCCCGTCCCCTAACCCTAACCCTAGCCCGAACCCTAACCCTGACCCTTCCCCGAAGCCTGACCCTCACCCGTCCCCTAATCCTAACCCGTAGGCTCACACTAACCCGCGCCCTCACACGCACGCTCCCCCTAAAGCGTTGTCGGACCCTCACCTGGACCCTAAACCGTCCCCGTCCCCTAACCCTAACCCTAGCCCGAACCCTAACCCTAACCCTTCCCCGAAGCCTGACCCTCACCCGTCCCCTAATCCTAACCCGTACGCTCATACTAACCCGCGCCCTCACACGCACGCTCCCCCTAAAGCGTTGTCGGACCCTCACCTGGACCCTAAACCGTCCCCGTCCCCTAACCCTAACCCTAGCCCGAACCCTAACCCTAACCCTTCCCCGAAGCCTGACCCTCACCCGTCCCCTAATCCTAACCCGTAGGCTCACACTAACCCGCGCCCTCACACGCACGCTCCCCCTAAAGCGTTGTCGGACCCTCACCTGGACCCTAAACCGTCCCCGTCCCCTAAACCTAACCCTAGCCCGAACCCTAACCCTAACCCTTCCCCGAAGCCTGACCCTCACCCGTCCCCTAATCCTAACTCGTACGCTCACACTAACCCGCGCCCTCACACGCGCGCTCCCACTGAAGCGTTGTCGGACCCTCACCTGGACCCTAAACCGTCCCCGTCCCCGTCCCCTAACCCTAGCCCGAACCCTAACCCTGACCCTTCCCCGAAGCCTGACCGTCACCCGTCCCCTAATCCTAACCCGTAGGCTCACGCTAACCCGCGCCCTCACACGCACGCTCCCCCTAAAGCGTTGTCGGACCCTCACCTGGACCCTAAACCGTCCCCGTCCCCTAACCCTAACCCTAGCCCGAACCCTAACCCTAACCCTTGTCCGAAGCCTGACCCTCACCCGTCCCCTAATCTTAACCCGTACGCTCACACTAAACCGCGCCCTCACACGCACGCTCCCCCTAAAGCGTTGTCGGACCCTCACCTGGACCCTAAACCGTCCCCGTCCCCTAACCCTAACCCTAGCCCGAACCCTAACCCTAACCCTAACCCTAACCCTAACCCTAACCCTAAACCGTCCCCGTCCCCTAACCCTAACCCTAGCCCGAACCCTAACCCTAACCCTTCCCCGAAGCCTGACCCTCACCCGTCCCCTAATCCTAACCCGTACGCTCACACTAACCCGCGCCCTCACACGCACGCTCCCCCTAAAGCGTTGTCGGACCCTCACCTGAACCCTAACCGTCCCCGTCCCCTAACCGTAACCCTAGCCCTAAACCTAACCCTAACCCTTCCCCGAAGCCTGACCCTCACCCGTCCCCTAATCCTAACCCGTACGCTCACACTAAGCCGCGCCCTCACACGCGCGCTCCCACTGAAGCGTTGTCGGACCCTCACCTGGACCCTAAACCGTCCCCGTCCCCTAAACCTAACCCTAGCCCGAACCCTAACCCTAACCCTTCCCCGAAGCCTGACCCTCACCTGTCCCCTAATCCTAACCCGTAGGCTCACACTAACCCGCGCCCTCACATGCACGCTCCCCTTAACTCGTTGTCGGACCCTCACCTGGACCCTAAACCGTCCCCGTCCCTAACCCTAACCCTAGCCCGAACCCTAACCCTGACCCTTCCCCGAAGCCTGACCCTCACCCGTCCCCTAATCGTAACCCGTAGGCTCACACTAACCCGCGCCCTCACACGCGCACTCCCACTGAAGCGTTGTCGGACCCTCACCTGGACCCTAAACCGTCCCCGTCCCCTAACCCTAACCCTAGCCCGAACCCTAACCCTGACCCTTCCCCGAAGCCTGACCGTCACCCGTCCCCTAATCCTAACCCGTAGGCTCACGCTAACCCGCGCCCTCACACGCACGCTCCCCCTAAAGCGTTGTCGGACCCTCACCTGGACCCTAAACCGTCCCCGTCCCCTAACCCTAACCCTAGCCCGAACCCTAACCCTGACCCTTCCCCGAAGTCTGACCCTCACCCGTCCCCTTATCCTAACCCGTATGCTCACACTAACCCGCGCCCTCACACGCACGCTCCCCCTAAAGCGTTGTCGGACCCTCACCTGGACCCTAAACCGTCCCCGTCCCCTAACCCTAACCCTAGCCCGAACCCTAACCCTAACCCTTCCCCGAAGCCTGACCCTCACCTGTCCCCTAATC